>NW_016187045.1:0-4470 GCF_001687245.7 Rhagoletis zephyria | reverse complement strand
TAAAAAAGTTCCATATTACGAAATTTCCGTAAAATTTCAAAAAAAAAATCTGAACATTATCAAAATTTGCTTTTTTTGAAAAAAAAGAGCGGAAATGTACTTTTGAAGCTGAAAGTCTTAAAACTTCAGAATAATCACCAAAAGTCTGGAGTAAAAAACATAATACAAACACTTATCCTAAGTTAATCTCAAAATCAACCACTGTAACTAAAAATTTCCTAAAATATTTAGATAGTTAACTGAAAAGTCCTTAAAAATTCCGAAAATTTCCGAAAAAACCCCCAAACTTTTACAAAAAATCCCGAAAAAAGCAAATGAAAACGCCGAGGAAATCTCGAAATTTACTTTTGAAACTGAAAACGAAACAAAATTATACCTAAACTGAAAACAACGAATAGAAAATCTGAGAGAAGATGAGCTTCTACATTTCATTTTCTTTTGATATCAGTAAATCATGCCTAAGAAATAAAAATCTAATGTTTCCGCTCCAAAAATAACAGTTAAATGGAGGAAAATATGAAGAAATCATATTCTACAAGAAGAAAGGTACCACATTACCTTCATAAAATATTCGAACTATCTATTCTTTTCGATAACAGACAAACATGATAAAGAAATTCATAAATTTTGTTGAAAAAAAAAATATATTCTGAAAAATGTTTTAATTTTTCATATAGAGAACATAATTATAATTTATTAAGCTACTTATCTTTTCAGTTATTACATTTCACTAGAAGAAACTATACGCATTTTAACAAAAACAACACAATTAAATCTTCTTTGTCCTTAATAAAAAAATTATGATTCTTCATTTAATAAAAATGGATTTTAAGTACTCAGATGGATAATAACTACTGACTATTTAAAAAAAAAATTCGAAAAGTTCTGGTTAAAAGCTCGAAATATAGATAAAGCATAAACCGTTTTTTTTTTTTTGGAAAAATATCTAACAAACATTTTGCTTGAAAAACATTGTAAATATTAGGAACGAAACACCATTCATTAATTTTTGAGCGCCACTGTATGTAGTGCATATTAGTAAAAAAATCTATTAGTTTAATTAAAGTCCATCTTGCAATGAAAACTATTTCCTGCTGGGTAATTACTACACGTATGTACATATATGTATGTATATCTATGCGTTTTGTTACTGATTTTTACTTTTTCGTAACATAAATGTGCGTTTGGCTTCGTGTCTAAATAGGTATTAACAGTTTTATGTTTCGATGTATGGTTGAAGTACTGGAATAGGATTTTTAAGAGTTATGGAAAAGGACTAATCATTTATAATTATTTTTTTTTATTACTGCACTCAAAAATAAAACTTTGATGTTTTAATTTAGTCAAACAGCACCTCTCTTACTTAGTTTTCTTTCTGTCTTTAGTGTTGTGTTAAAAACAAATTTTACATGGAAATACATAAACTAAAAGAAATATGTGTACTAACATTTAGAGAAGGTGTTACAATTGCATACGTATCTTATTAAAACAAAATCATTTAATTTCTTCTTTTTAGTTTTTAAAATTCCAATGATCGAAAAGCTCCATATTTTTCCAACTTTTCTTACCCTCTTAGTTAAGTTAGTTCTCCTTGTAATATTTCCATAATGAAAGCTGTAGCCATTGGATTTAGCTGAGCGTAGCCTGCTTGAACTAAAGGTCCGTTTTCTTTGGATCAGACGAAGTATATATTAAAGAACAGGTTCGGAAATGAATTCTTACATCTAATTAAAACTTTCAGTGGGTCGAGGAGAAGACTTTGTACTTTTCAATGCCTACGACCGCATCACTTTAAAGCTTGACATCGAGAGTTGCGCCGGACTTTTTAACCCTTTTTAAAATTACTTCTCTCTTTTCCTTTTCTGAGAAGTATGTGTATACATATATCATCGTGGTAAATAGAAGTTGGGAATACTTTTTTAGTTGCTTAAAACGTTGACATGGGAAAACTAGACGTACTATTTTTGCCTCTTAAAAACTGAAAAAAATAATACATTTTTTGTAAACTTAAGCACAGCACATACTTTTTCGGTCATAATATATGGTTACTTCAAAACTGAGCATATATAAATATTTTATAATTTCGTATATCTTAAAAACTTAATACAACGTGCTTTCTTTTAAGATATCAACAAGAATTTTAGATCTAAACAATATTTTGTGGTCATTAAAAAGCGAAATGTAAATTTTTCGTAATTTCATAACTGAGCATACGGTTTAGTAGATAAAACATTGTAAGCCGTAGCTTAATATCATGTCAAAAATTACTCCGGAGTGGAGTGTGAGCGTTGCTTAAAGCACCGTGTGATAGCCAAGCTGGGTTGGCGTTGACCATGGCTGGAAGTGCCAGCGATTTATCACTTCATTAAGATCAGCGACGAGAGGTTTGAGAATTGCATAAATTATCTTCACATTTTGAAAAAAGATGTCACAAAAGTACTGGGAGAGCGGAAATAAAACTTTAAAATGAAAAAAAATCTTAGAATTTCAAACATTAGAAAATAGCTGCAACAGATATTCGGCATGCTGCCAATTTTTTGTTTGTTTTTGTTTTGGTGGCACACTCTTCAAACTTCACAGTTATGGTGCATTTGATGCCAACTTTAATCGCCTCTAATATGAGCATTCTATTTGAAAGCTTCTCAAAGTTATTACAAAAAAACACTACGATTTTTTTGAGTGACAATGAAAAAATTTGTAACTCGCTACTTTTTTGCCTAAATAAAAGCTTAAGGCTAAAATTGTTTTATTGCACATATTTCTGGAACTCCATTGATTGAAATATATGCAAGAAGAATGCCTTAACGTTTTTATTTCTGTCGAGAGAGGGGAGTGGCACTTAAAAAAAAAAACAACTCGTGAGATTTTCTCATATGCCAACTTTGGTAGAATTGCGTTTTATAATTTTTGGCCACATTTTTTGCCGATCTTTTATGGTCGAAATATTACAAAAGTGCACTTGTGAGCATACATTTCATTTGATCAGTTTTCGAATAAGCAAAACTTGATGTCCATTTTTAAATTACGTAACACAATTGATATATCTAGTAGAGTCCTCTTGGTCAGCATAAATTTCGATTATTGCGTTTTTGAAATTAGCCAGAATTTATCTCAAGTTTTTAAATTAGCAAAATATTTATGACTAATCTACTTTTAAATCACCACAACTACAAGTAAATATGTTCAGTTTCTAACTAAAATTACATACCACTTTAAAATGATCAGAAATTTATGCAAATTTTTGTTTTTGTATCAAGAATTTCAAATTATGTTTTTAACAAAAATATGAATAGCCAAAAACATAGTATGTCCAGTTTTACTTGACAAATATGACCAAACATGTATGTTCTCTTTCCAGTTTCTTTATTGTGTAACGGCCAAAATTGTATGTCCAGTTTTAATTGACAAAAGAATTATGTCCTATGTAATTTTTAGCATAAAATAAATCGTATGTCCTGTTTCTTAATTACCAAAAATAGACTTCCACATTTCAAATTGCCAAAATATGTGTCCTTTTTTAAATTAGCGAAAAATAGATGCCCTTTTTAAGTGATCATAAATTAAGTCCAACTTTTAAGTCATTTCCAACCAAAAAATTCCGAGTTTTTATATTGACAAAAATGTAAAGGAGAAAAAATGTATATTCAGTTGTAATTGACAATTCCAAATGAAATAAGAAGCAAAGTTGATATTTAAATTAGCCTTAATTCCTTACAGATCCCAGAAGTCTAGAGTAAAACACGAAAGACCCCTTAAAATTCTTAAAGAAACGCCAAAAGTTCAAAATTTTTAAAAAGTTTCGAAGAGTACAGAAAAAAATTATAAAATCCTGATATTAAGCCAAAAGTTCTCAACAAATATCGAAAACTCCCTCAACTTTACACAGGTTTGTCCAGTTTCTAATTTTAAGCGTTCACTTGACAAGTGATCCATGGATTCGCTTAAGCACTGTAGATATTTCTAAAAACAACTAAATAAATGCAAGAATGAATTATTATTTATTTCTGAAAACCTTGAAAACTACTTTGGATATAATAAATATGTGCGACCCAATACGCGTTCAGTTGTAATGGAAAGTCAAAATTTACTCTTGATGAAAATTTTTGTTATTTCAAAAAAAAATTTATCAAATTCATTTACAAACTGAATTACAATTTTATGTTAATCGATGGAAATTTTTATCAATCACCACGCCTAAATTATTTTTATCGAATTCTTATATGCAAATTCAGGGATATTAAATAAATACTCACTTTTTTACCAATGTTTATTTTTAAACTCATCGATTTGTGTTTTTTGTTGGTTTTTTCTTTGTTAGTCACTGTTATTTTATAAAAGTAATGAAGCGCCTTTGTGTTCTTTTATTGAATTTTATGATTTTTTTTAACATTTCTAACAATATTTTCTATTTAATACGATAATATTTAGTACCTAAGCGTCGCTATGTTCGAACAACAAATACATAAATGT
>NW_016187044.1:0-4471 GCF_001687245.7 Rhagoletis zephyria | reverse complement strand
AATACTATGAGACAATATATCGAAATTTTTAGTAATAATAACCATTTAAATGGCTGATCTCTTAAAAATTTAAATATGTTCCATAAGACATCTTCATACAACCGAAACAATTTGTTAGTTAAATCAGCGCAATAATGTTGAGTAATTCAGAGCTCCAATTAACCTGAAACAAAAAATACCATTATCCCAGCAGTGTTGAATAATATTTTTATCCCAAACTTCTTCTTCTTCCAAGTGCGGACAGGTCCTTCTGCACTTGGTCCTTCCGTTGTATTGGTGGGCACCCTTCCCTTGATTGTCCTCCGATAGATGCGTAGTGAAGGATTTTTTCAGCGCAGTGTCGTCATTTATGCGTAATGTGCCCAACCGTACTTCTTTCGGAAGTACAGTATTTCTTTTTTAGCTCTTGTTCTTTGTACTTCGAAGTACAGTCAAATGTACTTCTTTGCGATATTTTGCACTTCAGGTCCTGTACTTCTCCATTCTTCTGGACGATCGTCACATAGCCTGGGCAATAAATTCGTTCAAATTATTAAAGTCGCCGAGGGCCGATGCCATCTTACCTGCGCATCTGCAAAAGGCACTGAAGAAGCCGTGCAATTGGTTGGATTCTATTTATGCGAACTGCGTGAGGACCTGATACATCTCCAAGGCTTGGGTAGTTAGTGTTGCGTTCATCCCAAAGGCCGGAAAAGCTCTAATGTTTCCTCTAGGAATTTTGGGCCCATCGGTGTGTCATCGTTTTTGCTAAAAATTCTGGTGAGACTAATACACCTGGACATAAGAAGCGTGATTCCTCGTGACTGTCTTTCAAGAGCTCAATATGCTTATTGCAAGAAAACGTCGTAGAATACCGCCCTGCACACATTGGTAAAGTGGTCAGACGAAGCCTTCGCGCATGAAGATTATGCGGTAGGGGCCTNGCCATCAACATTTTCAGTCCAGAGGCAATAGTCAAGTATACTCATTATTTGGGAGTTGAAACCAACCTAATAAGGCTTATCTACAGCTTACTTCGTGACAGAACTGTCGCGGAGGAGTTGGGAGGCCCTTGCACTTAGAGCAGAGTCAATGGGGGCAGTTCCTCCGATCTGGATTGCGGCTGTAAACGACCTTCTAGAGGAATTTTGAAAAGTGGGCTTTCAGGTGATCGCCTATGTAGATGATGTGAAACTTTTGGTTAAGGGACGATTTCTATACACTCCCTTTTTGATCTAGCTCGAAGTTACCTGACCCAGGTAACTAGGCGGGCGATCGGCGGCCTCGCAGTAAATCCGGTCAAGATGGAACTGGTGTTTTCGACCAGGAAGTACAAGATACCCGTCGTGGCGATTCCCTCGAGTGGGGTAGTTTGCCTGCGGTGACTTAGTACTTAGGCTTGATCCTGGATAGGAAGCTGTAGTGGAAGCCTAACATTNTCCCTTTTTGATCTAGCTCGAAGTTACCTGACCCAGGTAACTAGGCGGGCGATCGGCGGCCTCGCAGTAAATCCGGTCAAGATGGAACTGGTGTTTTCGACCAGGAAGTACAAGATACCCGTCGTGGCGATTCCCTCGAGTGGGGTAGTTTGCCTGCGGTGACTTAGTACTTAGGCTTGATCCTGGATAGGAAGCTGTAGTGGAAGCCTAACATTGAAGAAAGGGTAAGAAAGGCGTCGGTTCCGCGTACTGCTAAAGAAGACTTATCGGTAAAAGGTGGGTTCTCTCGCCCTAAGTAATTCATTGGCTCTATGAAACTAGATCTAGGCCTATCTTATTTCACGGAGCACTCGTCTGTTGGAACTCACTAGAGAAGGCTACACTTGTAAAAAAGGAATTAGTGGAACATTAGGAACCAAACCTACACTGGCACTTACAGTCATGTTGAACACGGCGCCTACGGATATTGCAAACAGAATTGTCGCAGCTCCTTCTCTAAAGTGATTACTGGGTAGGACAGGTTACTCGAAGAAGGGAGCGGTAAACTTCTTCACAGACGGACCCAAATTTGGAGACAGGGTTGGTGGACGTGTATTTTGTCTGGAAACCAACAAAAATCTGTTCACGCTTCCGGAATTCTGCAGTGTCTTTCTGGTGGAAATAGCTGCCATCAAAGAAGCGGTAGACATTAGAGGTTTACGCCGACAGGCTTTGCGGCGGCGGCGTGGTCAACTTCAAAAAGAATCGGCGGCGCATCTTCACACAGCCACCTAGTAGTTGTAACGTTTGTGGGACCCCAGAATAAAATAACTTACGAATGTAAAAATTAGCAAAAAAAAGTGTTTGTTTAAAATATTAAAAAAAAATAAATACACAGAAAAATCAACTTGCCTTCGTTTTATCTCCAAAAATTGAGGAGTTAGATGCAATGAGACCGCTTCTTTAAAACTGCTTTCTGAGATATTGGCGTTAAGGTTTTTGATGTGTTATAACTTTCTTGTTGTTTTAGTATGTGTATAAGAAAGTAATATTGTTGTAGTATTGAAAAAAATGGTCTACTGCGGAATTCGACCCTAATTTAACTGTAATAAACGCTTTCGATCGAAGAATATGTTACCTTTATTTTTCTGAGTTACGCTCTTTTTGGAAAAGTAAAGGAGATCATATTCTTGTCCAGTGGCCCGAATTATGCAAAAAAAAAAACTCCTTGAAAAACGTATTTTGTAAAATTGTGGTGGAAGAACACTTTTTTTAGGCCAAAAGGGGTCGGTTTTTCATGATAATATTGTCGAAGCTGTCTAACAAGTTGGATATTTAAGTACGAGTATTCGTCGTTGCTTGTTTTTTATTTTTAAGGTAATCGGTGTATATTGCGCCTCATTCATGCTAGGGCTTGCGACATCGCCCCATCGGTGTTATGCTGTAGTAATTAACGTGGTTTATGGATGGAAAGGGTAGCCGGAGTTGAACTGATGAGGGTTATTTGGTTAACGCGTAACTATTCATACTACGATCTACTCGCTCCACGCAATTAAGATTAACTGCTTTCTTCCATCGGGCTTAAGTCAGACCACTTAGCCTAGTTTTTACCGGGTTATACTATCGAATTTAGTTAGAACTAGTTTTGCCTAGGCAATCGAGAATCGAGTTTAACACTGTGCGACAGCTTAAATCGGTATTGAGTAAAACCAAATGCAAGTGATAGGTTTAGGAGTTCATGGATTTTTTTCGAGTTTAACTCAAATAAGGAAGATATCCCTGATTGAAGCCTTTCACACGTCTTATTGCTTAATTAGGTTAAGTTCTTGAAAAGTATTCTTAGAAAATACTCACAGAGAGGTTCTTGATACGAGGAAGTAATTTTTGAAATTTGGTTTCTATTAGGTCGGCGCTAGATGGCGCTGCAAGCCAATTTTATTGAATTTCATTGGTTTTTTTTCAAATAAATATTAATATAAAATAAAAGTTCAGTAACTATGTGAAATTTACATTATGCGTATTACAAATACCAATTTTAAACACCGTAATCAATGTTTTAAACATAAATTAATTTATTTATAGTACTTTGTCTTTTTTTTGTCTAGTATTTTTTCAAACTCTCCATCTTTTGTGCCTTTTATTTCGATTATCACACTGAGCCAAAAGCACAATGGTTTTGTCAACCAAGTTATGATTTGATTTTTTCATGGTCAATAAGCCGATTGTAAGAAATGCGATTCAAGTTGAACAATTGAGAATAAAATCGTATGTATGGCAGTGGCTGAACGAGCAGAGGTGCTTGCTGTTGTTGGATTCTGGCAGTACCAATGCCGTCAGCGCGATGCATAATTTTAATTTTTTTTTAATTTTGCTATTTGACAGTTCTAAAAATTGTACTCTGAAAATCGCTGAAGCAACTATTTTGAGGAATTATTTCGTTTTTATGGGTTTTCGATAAGAGCAATCACTTTCTTCGGTATTTTAATTAAAAAATGGTCGAAAATATCAACATTATTGTTGGATATTTGTTGGTGGATAATGGCTACAGCTGCTGACTTAAATGCAAGCAATAACTTGTGTAAATTTTTCACATGACAACCATGACAATGATTTTGAAAATCCGAATAAAAAGCGAAAAGAAGGAAAGTTTGAAGAAAAAGTAGACAAAAGAATAAAACAAAATACAATAAATAAATTAATGTCTGTTTAAAATATTAAATGATTAATGAAATTCCATAAAATTGGCCTACAGCGCCATCTGCCGCCAAGCTAATGATAAACCAACTTCCAAAATCAGTTCCCCGTATCAAAAACCCTTATTTGAGTATTTTCTAAGAATATTTTTCAAGAATTTACCTAGTTAAACAATAAATTGTATGCAAGGATTCAATTTTGGATATCTTCCTTATTTGAGCTAAACTCGGAAAAAAGCCATTAACGTAGCATTATTGACATCTAGAACTATCACTTTCATTTGGTTTTATTCAATACCGAGCCAAAGAGTTTGATATTGTCGCATAGTGTATAGAATTATAACGGGTGATTTTTTTGAGGTTAGGATTTTCATGCATTAG
>NW_016187043.1:0-4471 GCF_001687245.7 Rhagoletis zephyria | reverse complement strand
ATGTACATTAGGCTGGGTCGATTTTGTATGAGGGAAAATAAAAGGCATTTGACCCAATTGTAATATTATGATGTCTTAGGTCCAGGCCAATTGTTATTGTTATTGGCCACGAAAGATTAATTCAAAACTTATCTTTAGCCCGCACAATTGAATCAAAGTGTATGGATTTTGAAAATGAAACTTTGGCTTTTAATATCTCGTGGAATGCGTTAATTGTATAAACAGGACGATATATCAAATTAAGGGTTATTAAATTTAGTACCTCACGTTCATTTATCATTTTTCAATAAGTCTACAAATTTTGGAGAAATTAAGATAAAACTTACAAGAACTATAATTTTCACTTATGAATTTTTAATTCTTCATTACTTCAGCAACCAAAAAAGTGAGACGAAGTGTTCCTAAATTTGCAAAAATTCGCAAAATATAGCTAATATTAAAAAAAAGATTAGAATATTTGGAACCAGCGACCGACCAGTGCAATTATCAAGACAACAATTCAAATTTTATTGAAAACAGTTAACTTTGATATTAACGATAAGCTAAAGGGCTGCGATAAATGATATTTGACTTTATCTTTGGCGTTAAAGGATTCATTATTTAATAATATGCACCAAAATTTTTTACGTGGCGGTCGATGCGCGGGCTCTTACAATTAAAATAAAAGACTAATATTTTGCAGGCTTGTTGTTGACTTTATGATACAATATACTTATTTTCATTACCAAGGCATTTGAGAAAAATTAGATTTTCAACCCGCCCTAATGTACATGGCGTATGATTTACACTATTTTCAGCTCATATTTCATACAAAAAAATCGTTTCGTATTTTAATTTTCCACTAGATACTTTTTTATTTATCCATCGATTTTCTTCATTAGTAGCTTGATTTTTATTTTTTTATTGAAATTGTTAAATTGGTGCGTAAGATATGCGTAATTCAGTGGAACCATTTTTTTTAACTGAATAACGGTGAATTGAAAATATCTCGGAAACTTATCTGTGGAAAAAACACTTCGGAGTCAACGAGTGATTCTACATATTGTCACCTGAATTAGAAATCGCTTTTTGTCAATTTATTTTTACTATTTTCCTAATTTTTTTACTGTTATAAACGCAGCCGTAGGGTGACTATCTCTGATTTAGTATTTTTTTCAACAAGTTATCAAGGCATTTCTTGTGTATTGAAGGTGAGAATTCTAAAAATAATGATCCAAAAAGAGAGTACAATTTATTATGTAAATTTATTTATGTAAATCTGTGCTGAATTTATTAAAAATATATATTTATTATGCTTATTAGCTGTCTCACCGGTCACAGAAAAATTATTATTATTTTTTTTTAATATTGTTATTGAGCTTTGTACCACGATCATGTTTTTTTTTTATTAAATTTACAAATATGTAAGCTTCCAATTGTTTGTGAATTAAGGTAACGATATTAGTTTTCAAACCAGTATTACTCAATTTACTCACGAATTATGTGTCCTCAATAGTAAATCGTCCCACCCGTCACAAGCTAAAATAGTTTTTTTTTTTAATTTTCTAATATAATAATGCCACCAGCGACCTTGACATTACATTGCCTATATATGAGTAAGGCGCAATTAACGAATCCATCAACTCAGGGAAGCGGGTGTCAACGTTGTCCCACTCGTTACTCTTAGAAAATGTCAATTTTCTGTATAAATTATATAATTAAGTTTTATGAGTTCAAATTGAAATGTTCCACCCGTCAGAAGGACAAATGGAAAGACATATATCTTGGCAATTTTGGGAAGTTTAGTCATCTGTTAGACTGAACATATTCTCCATACCAAGCTTATTAATTGTATGGTGAAATCTGCAAAAACCGAAAATTTTAAATTACTTCTCTATCTTATTAAAACTGCTATATGTTAATAAAAAATTGAAATATTTGCTCACATCAAAATATAATATTGATGCGTGCATGTTGAATTGGAAATTTTATGAATGATGAGCAATTTAAATTTCACTGTAATCGATCATTTTGTGTATATATGTACATATGTATGTATGAAAATCTGTAAAAATCCCGATACAACCCAAAAACTTAAGCAAAACAAGTTAAACAAGGCGGACAACTGATGTTTAATAGCAACTGAGTCAATAAAGGTGATTGTACGTTTGCTAAATTTTAGCGACAATATACATAGTACATATATGTATATGTAAATACTTATTTAAGTATTTAGTTCACGCACAGCGAGGCTCTAATTAATGTGACAAAAGAAGTGCAAATGATTACACAAAATTGGTTAGCGAAAAAATTCATCTGAAATCAAAGTAGACACAGTTTTTGACGCAAAGCTAATTCTGAAAACGAATGGATNACCAAAAATGAGAAATCCGGTAACGAAAATGCAATTTTTGAGCCATATACATTTCACTATCCAAACATGTACATATGTAATAATTTTCGACTTGCTATAAATCTAAGTAGAATAGAGTGCAAACATGGGCTTAGCATTTAGCTAAGCGATATTTATTTGCCTACAAATACCATGCCTATTTATGCAGTTTATTATTATCGTTTTATTATATTTTATTTGCACAAATTGTACTTTTCTCATTTTCATTTCTGGCACACGGCTTTTTCCCACACAAATACACTCTCCTAAAATGGACTTAAGCGAAGCTATTTTTAATCGCTTTTTTTCGTGCGCCCACCTTGCACGTGAATAATGAACTTGAGTTTTAAGCTGAAGGTGTACAAGAAGCAAAATATACACAGAAAATACAAAAATAAAACTGAGCAAGCAATTAGTAGTATATGCAAAAAGTTTTGCTGTTCGTTACAGATGTCCAGTGTAGCTTGCATCACAAATGACTTTCGAATTGTTAAGAATAAGAACATAGGTTATTGTAACGCTCTTATAG
Source organism: Rhagoletis zephyria (assembly GCF_001687245.7). Lineage (NCBI taxonomy): Eukaryota > Metazoa > Arthropoda > Insecta > Diptera > Tephritidae > Rhagoletis > Rhagoletis zephyria. Next base: position 1,571 of record NW_016187043.1, on the reverse strand, counting down.
ACCTCTAAGTAGCGCTGAAAACTTTCTAGCACCTAGTACTGAAAACGTGTAATTAAAGAATTTTTAACTCAAGATAAAAGTGTATCGTGGAACCCATGAGCTTCATAAAATGGCATTTTCATACATTTTTCAGTTTATAAATCTTTTTAAAAGCTACTTTATTTTTTATGAATAAGGCCATATGCATATTGAAAAGATATAAATGACTTGACAATACTTTCCGATATTCTTTAGAAACTCTTTAAAAAAAAAATAATTTTTCATCGGAATATTTTTTTATGTATGGTTATTAACCTTCGCTCACATTTTATCACATCGCAGTGAAATAACTCAAATTTAACTTTCTGATGTTCGTTTATTGAAAAAGCGGGCAAATGGGTAACGCAGAGAACAAAACGAAGTATAAAAAAAAACGCTAAAAAAAACTTATGTTCAACTTTTATTGTCAGAGTATCGCAGCCAGCAACTATTGCTAATAACTATAAGTGAAATAATTTGCTTATCAAACTTATTTTTTAACGATTTTCAAAGTTATACTACTCAGTAAAAATTTGCCAATATGTAATTTTGGTATGCATTTGATTTATTTTCAACATGTTCCATATGTGTTTCGCAGCTTACACATACGTTCCACATAACTTCCACAACAAACAAAGCATCACTTTTTTTTGTAAACTCTTCCTTGACAAATTTAACAAATTCTATTAGTTACTGGTCAATTTATACACTCAAAATTTACAGGAGAGCAAAAATACGGGTTTTCTTTGAAGGTATTGCTGATAGGCGGTATTTGCAGCTATCAATCATTCAGTTCATTTATTTACTCTTTTCCATAAAGTGGTACCAAAAATCTAATATGCAACTTTTGTATAAGCATTTCTGAGCTGTGGGCAAGAAAATATCCACGCAAAGGCAATTATATGTATGAACGTAGCTGCATAAACATACATGCATAAGTAAATTAAGGTGCACCGCTTTTCATACAAAAAAAGAAATCGGTACAGTTTTCCCAATGGATTTATAAAATTTATAAAATGTAAAAAATTTACGAAAAATATTGAGATTTACGGGAGCTGAACCAAAAATCTCAATTTTTTGAAAACATTTTCATTCAGACCCTTAAAGCTTAACGCCTATATCATATCTACTAATATTTTTGACCAAATATTNCATATGCACATACATATGTACATGAAATCATACGTACAAAGGCGATACAAATACAAATAAACGATTCAAATTTCTTTGAATAAAATGTAATAAATTTGCAAAACGCAAAACTGAAATGGACGCGGTCATAAAAAAAACAGGAGCTGAAAAGTAAAGTATAGCAAAATGAGTAATGCATATCGCAAAGAAAGCAACATTGTTTTATTATTAGGTTCTTTCCCTAACAATCCGGATCGGATCCGATAATTAGAGAATAAGCGAAAAGTTTGCTCTCAAAAATTGAACATAATCCAGGCGTACGGGAACACAAACAACCACATTTCGTCCCCAGAATTTGAGAAACAGCTGTTCGCGTTGTTTTTGTTTTTGTCACTTAAATGCAAGCTCTTGGAAATTGAATT
>NW_016187042.1:0-4472 GCF_001687245.7 Rhagoletis zephyria | reverse complement strand
GGAGAATATGTAGATGAAGAAAACGATAAACATAAAAGTAAAGACAAAGGTAAATATAAAGAAAAAGATGAGGATGATGATACCGATTAAAGTAAAGATGAAGATAGGGGAAGAAAGATTAAAATAAAGGTAATTATAGAGAAAAGGATGTGTGTAGATAGAGGCACAGGGACTTAATCTGGAAACTATTTTGGGACTTTAGAAATTTACGGGATTCTTGGGACTTATCGATATAATAATCGACATTTTTGTTGGTTTTGTTATCGATTTGGTTATCGAAGTTTTTTGTCGATATTTTTATCGATTTTGCTATCGATATTTTCGGAATTTGGTCAAATAATAATCGATATTTCAATAGATTTTGTTATCGATATATTTATCGCTTTGGCATCGATATTTTTATCGATTTTGTTATCGATGTTTTTTATAGATATTGCTAGTGGTTTTGTTATCGGTATTGTTATCGATATTTTTATCGAATTTGTTATCGATATTTTTATCGCTTTGTTATCGATTATTTATCGATCTTGTTAGCGATTACTTGTCGATTTTGTTATCGACTGCTTATCGATTTTGTTATCGACTATTTTGTTATCGATACGTTTATCGCTTTGACATCGATATTTTTATCGATTTTCTACATGTAACCAATCCATATTCTACATGTAACCAATGGTTAGTTTTTATCAATTCAGTCATTTTTGCAGGGTGTAGTAATAAATAAAGCAAATAAAATTAAAAAAAAAAAATATAAAAAAATGTCATTTTTCTTATTTTGCATAAATATTCAAAAGTAGTTAGTTAGAAGTTAGTTGAAATCGGAGATCGTACTACGTTTTTTAATTCTATTCAATGATACCCAAACTTGCTAAGTCCAGAGTAGTTACAGAAATTGTAGTAAGCCCCAAAGAATACAAAATCTTTTCATTTGAAATCTATAACTAAGGCAACGAACTTAGAACTGGTGCAAAACTTTAGAAAAAGGAATGCAGAACGAACTAGATCTCATCTGTCGGATTTAGAACCGGTTCGACATTATCGAAAATGGATGCAGCGGTAGAACACTGAAACGTTAAATTCTCCAGTTGTTAGCATGAAAAACATAATTAACGTGTACTAGCAGGCCCGTCTAGAGAAGAGAGGGGGAGGAATGCTTACTAGAGGGTGTTTCCTCCCGGCCGGGACTTTCAGAGGCGCCCGGATTTTTCTGAAAATTATGTTGAAAAATAAAAATTATAATATTTCTCAAAGTGAATACATTTTATTACTTAATATTCATAAACATGTTCGCGTACACGCGCGAGTTCAAATTAGTAGGAGGGTTTGAAACCGTATGTATAAAAAAAATAAAAAAACACACTTTGAAAGTATCGATTTTACTGCATTTATTTCCAAATAAAGTCTCCAAACCAAGCTTGACAAGGGATGACGGAAATTCGTTCCAAAATAAATAAAAAAAGTTGTAGAACTTGATATTTATAACATTTCAGAACCCGCAACTAACAATAACTAACACAAGAAAAGCTTATTTACGCATTCATTTGATCTATATAGCAAAAAAAAAATTCTCTCTTAAAAAGAAAATCATTCTCTACATATTGCCAAAAATGGCACTGACTAAGTTGCCCGGGCACATATTTACCCCCATATTTTCTCTCGACGGCCCTGTGTACTAGTCATAGCTTTAAATCGCTGTTGGGAACCGGCCTGTCCGTGTGCAGAACTCTTTCAGGCTTTGCATACATTTGCTATAAAAAGCTAGAAAGGGCTCTGCCCGAGGGCAAGTTGATGCCCACCACCGCTTTAAATTCTCTAGTATCTAACCAGTTCACCACTAGTGCCTTTCCCCACAGGGATACTTACATAAGGTCGAATTGCTCCGCATATGTTAGTAAAGTGATGTCAGTAGTCAACGCAATAAGCGCATGTCAAAGCAAACAGCCAGTTACTAATGGCTTCAACAATATTGATATATCAAAGCTATCATCCGTGTCACTTGGCCGCTCATTAAGTGAACATGACATTAGCCATAATTTTCCCAAGATTTGACCAAAGCAAATATGCGAGTTGGAAGCACCAAATAATATCTCTTTAGTATAATTGAATTCCTCTAAACATACTTAATTGAATTGTTCTTCAACCGAAGCTCTGTTTGCACTACAGAGTATTGCTTAACTGTTTGAAAAGGAGGGGCGTAGGCATAGCAGAGTCACATAAATAATTTTTAACCTCATATGCTTGGCGAAAAAATCGAAGCAGCCATATAATTATAGCTAATTACTCTCACTGAGTAGTACACATCTTCGATTCCAGGTCCGAGCAATATACCAAGCAAACAAGTTTTTTTGAAGCTAAATTTCAATACTTGTGTTTATGAAATTGAGTTGCGCCCTGCTCAAAGTTCAGCTGAAAAAATGTGAATTAGGGCGGACGAACTTTTGAAGAGCAAAAAATGTTGGAAAAATATTCTTTAAATTATAATACATGGCAATAATTTAAACGTTTTCACAAAAAAATTATGCTTTAAGAGATCTTACGATTCGATTGATGGCTGAAATGACGGAACATTTTTGGCTAGCCTTAAATATTTAGATATTTAAGCAAAATTAAACCTGTAACCAATCCAATTTTGAAAACAAAATTTTTCAAAATCAGTATTATTTTACTATATCTTTCGCCTCAAAGAGAGCTGCTAACTTAGTTAAGAAATTTTGATAGAAGCAAATTTCGTTTCCGTTTCTTGTGCGTCATTTTATATTGTTTTTTGTTTTTTGTTTTTATTGAGAGCTGCAAATGGCCCTTAATACACGAATGCAAAAAAAAGTCGCAAGTGTTTAATTAAAAACAAGTAAAGAAGTATAAGTTCGGGCGAAATCGAATTTTATATACCCGGCGCAGGTATCAACTACTGTCGTTCCAACTTTCTTTAAACTACATAAATGTCTATAACAATCTTATTTATTTTTAAGATTGTTGTAGGTATTAAGTTGGAGTAAATTAATCTTCAGTTATTGAAATATTGGGGTTTTCGTGTACCCGAAAATTATCGTTATACGGGAAACCAGTGCTTTTTCGTACCAAGTCATAAGTGGGCGACGCCACGCCCAAAATCCAAAGGTTTATAATCATCTAATTTTCAGCTCAGTGGTCAATGCAATAATCGATTTTGAGTCAACTAGCGTAAGTCAGTCCTATCAGGGCTCGTAGATCACTCCTTCTTTGTCTGAGAAGAAATTTTGCTAACATTCTGTCAGGCCTTTCAGGAAACAGTTGGTTATATTTCAGGTGCACCAACGGCTCTCCTGAGTTTTGATTACGTATTCTTCTTCCATTTCATATCCAAATGCATATTCTTTTATGCTTTTATTAAAATATTTTTGTATACAGAGTTAAGCTTGAAAGACTTAGAGGCACTTCGCACCCTTATTCGTGGAAGCTAAAGTTTTTGAAAACGCTATTTTTATGTAATAGTCCACTCTAATATAAATTTACTCCGCATTGTGGCCAAGCATTGACGTCATTGCTGAACGTAACTCACTTAGCCCAACCTGACGTCTGCAGCTGATTATCCTTACAGCGACATATGACAGACAAGTAAATTAAGAAGTGTCACGCCTTTCCCTTTGTTATACGAGTATTTGAATAATGAAGGATAGGCCGTAAATGAAAATATTCGACTACCCTGCAACTCATTCTACAAATGCAGCTGTGTGTAGGCGACACAATGAATGTGATTATTTTTTTATATGGATCATTACTTGCATAGCGGTTTATTTAGTTTAAAATAAAAAATTTCGACCCAGAAGTTATATAATTAATTACATATAATGGTATTAAATGGCAATTTATTGCTTTTAAAACCTACGCAACAGCATAAAAGTACCGACATTTGAGTTGACGTTAACGTTAGCTTAAATAATCCATTCACCACTAAAGTTACTGAGTAAGCGTTAATTAAGCAGCATACAAAAAGTGTTGCTTGCGCAGAGGATTGAAATCTTATCACAACAATCTACACGAGCATATGTTTTGGGCACACTTACGTACATTTTTATAAGGCTATATTTGCATAAGTAAACACATACATACATACATACAAACTAGAGCATTACATATGCACAAAGGCAGTTGTTGCCGGCATATGAGCTCAGATTGAATCAACCCCAATATCAAGATAGCTTTTGGCACACAAGTGCCAAGATTATTCGCATCCTATTCGATGCACAAGGCATACATATGTTTATGTTAGTAATGTGCGTATTATGCGTTTACACGTACAGGCTATTTGGTATCGTTCCAGACAACGTACCGCCAATAAAATGGCAATGTGTTGCATCCGACAAACATGCGTAAGTTGTCTGTTTATAAACAAATTTGAGAGAAAACTGTGTTTGTTGAATTATGATTGGTATTCTTTTAAAATGATCTATGTGAAGGATTGCGTCTGTATAAAATTCAAAACAATTTTTAAG
>NW_016187041.1:0-4472 GCF_001687245.7 Rhagoletis zephyria | reverse complement strand
GGAAGTGACCAATATGTGCTGCGATTTAGTAGCGGAAGAATGGCTTTTAAGATTTTTTATTTTCATTTTTATTTTTTTGTTGGAGTTGAGGTTGGCGACACCGCCTCAATGCTTTCGATTTTATGTCGCGATAGAAAAACTTCAAAGAGATTTGCTGTGAAGTAGTTTAGATCTATGTAGAGTATATGCACAGCTGGAAAGATAACTTTATGCTGCTAATGACTAGCAAAATCGTTTTTAGCTTTAGGCAACTTTGTATGCGAATTTTTTCCTTGAATCTTTTTGCACTGGTAGTGGCTTTAAAATTACTTTAGTTAGTCAACTAACTTTGAAAGTCGCAATATGTCAGTGCATGTCCAACCAAATCAAATGTGTAATACATATTCAGACTATTTTTTTGTCTGGTGTGAGACGTAGAGCTTAGAGCTCTATTTTAAGCCTTAACTTAGTGTAGATGGAAAGCTCTCGCCAAAAGACGCTTTCACCAATCCTGCCGTTTCCCTTTCCAGATGTTCCACCCCACCCAGTCTTCTCCTGAGGGAAAGTGGGCAGAGAAGAAGCTCCAAGCAGTCAGTTGGATGGTGCAGTAATCCGCGCGATCAGGGACGAAATCTAAGTCCTCCAGAAATCCAGAGTACCTGGTGCTTAAGCTGGTCAACCAGCTGGTCTCTCTGAGTCTAATAGATCTTCGCGCTGTGCAGTCGCAGGCCCAATGTTCAGCATTACGTTAAGCTCCAATGTACGCGTAGTCCGTAGTGCCCACTAATACAAATTAAGGCAGCCGGCTATAGACACTCCAACCTCTTAGTTAGTGTAGCACTCTCATGTGGGTTCCACCATACTAGACCTCCATAAAACATAATAGGATTGACTACGTTTCCGTAGAACCAATATAGAACTTTGGGCGAAACACTTTACCTCTTTTCAACAGCCTCCCTACGGCAGTATAAGGCCGTTGATGCCTTCCCTTCCTTTTAGCGATGTTCGGCCTACACGACTGCTTCCTATCAAGCCCAAGTACTTGACCTTTTTCAGATACATGCAAGCGCTAACCTCCAACAGAGGCAAGACCAGCGTCAGGTATTTTATACTTTATAGTGAAAAAGAGCAGTTCTGTCTTACTGGGATTGACAGCGAGGCCACTTCGTTAAGGGTATTCAAGTATCTATCTTTAACAGTGAGTGTAACATCGTCTGCGTAGTCAATTACCCGGCAGCCGTGTTTCTCCTGCTCCTCTAGTAGATAAGATCAAGGATGAAAGAAAGCTACCTGCGGGGTGCGCGTATGATGCGAGCCTCGATATCGAAGAAAGCTTCTGCTGCAAAATTTTTATGAGTGAAGGCTTTCCCCATCCACCACACAATTGTCTGGCGTGCGATTTCTACTGGCTTTCTTTCACAACAAGCGTGTTGAACTTTCAATATGCTATCTCAAGGAATTCAGTTCCTCATATCAAGTCAACTAGTAGTTCCAACGTTTGCCTGAAGTAGCTTGTCCAATTCGGTTTGGAGATAAGCTGGTTTCGGCGCTGTGCCATCTTCAATGTCAAGTGTCCCTTTGCGTTCTGGCACAACGCCGAAACTGGTTTGTCTCCAAACCAAATTTAACAAGGTATGAGGGAAAATCCTTCCACAATACATACTCCTATCCTGTCGGAAGCCCAAAAACAAAAATGAGACTGTTTACTTATTCAGGTTTTCAGCGATGTTCATGATCATTAAGAATAAAACTTTGACGAAACTGTCTTACACTCCGGTAAGAGGACGAAAGAAATGCCTTACTTTCACAGTCTTCCGAACTTGCATACATACATTTGTAGTATATAGTACAGGGATTGGAGGCAACGATTTGTATTATACTGCTGTAGTAGTTAGGTAAATATAATTAACTCGTTTCATGTTTGTTTCATTTAGAAACTCCGAAAACTTCTTACACAAAATATGTTAAAATTCCACCATTCTTGCCAAAAATGTGTATGCATGTACGTTGTAAAGGCTTAACGTGAACCTTTTTCATTTAATTATCTCCCTAAAAATTACATTTCAACAATATTTTGCTGCTACTTTTTTGTTTGTTTATCTTAACTATATGAAGAGAAACTTTTTCCATCAACTGAAATTAGTACAACACACAACACCTAACCGCAACGAAGCCGTTGTGCACGTGCCTATTTCATGACTCGTGCGGTGAAGGTAAACATTTGGAGTTTTAAATTGGGCACGAGTATGTAACTAAAGCTGCTGTTGAGAATTTTCAACTAAGCAAACCACAGCATTACCTAGATGAATGCTAGAAAAATTAAGAGAGAAAAGGATGCAGGTTCGATTACTGGTCCACGCCAAATCTAAAATGATAGGAAAAACTCCAGTCTCATCCTATATCTCTCCCCTTATTTGATCAAGGATATTCAGGCCGATTCTGAACAGATACGCCCTGGGAGTTTTCTCTCTTTTACCTGGATAAAAATTTCCTGAGAATTTTTTATATTGAATTGCGAAGTTGAGCTGTCATAAAGTTGTCAAACAGTTTTTTCAAAGTTCGAGTTCCTCCTTCCAAATTTTCTGGAAAAATGCTACTCCCTGGGAGTTAATTATTGCAAGATTTCTTTTTCCAGAGAAACAAATTCCCGGAGAACAAACTTCCGGTTGTATTAAGAATTGGGCTTACTCTGATATAAAGCAAATAGGTAAAGGAGTACCTAAAGATGCTTACTGGGAGCCTGTTAGCGAATTCATAAGGCCCTCATATCTAAATATAGTGCTTGTCATAACTATACGACCTTCACATATTCAAAACATTTGACTATTTATTTTATTATTTCTAAATCTTGATTATTTTTTTATAAAAGTGTAGTTTATTTTTTAGCGAAACCCGTAAATGGGCAATATTCAATCCAATCCAATCAATATTCGTAAACATTTTTACCTTTTTACCTTTGGGTACACGAATTCTTATAATTAAAGGGTTGCATTTTGGTGCTTTACTATTAGTCTGACCAGCACCGGGATAAGCAGCGCTAAATTAACGAAACAAAACTCAATTGTTCGCGTTGAAAAGAAATAAATCAAGAAAAAGTTGTTGTTGTAAACCTTTGCTAGCTCACTGTAAGTACCTAGCGTCTAAAATTGAAAACAAAAATAAAATTTATTTTAATGGAATGAATTTTACGTAAGGAGTTACTTATAACAAAAATATAAATATAATTAATAAACTAGTATTTAGCCCAATAATACTTCTTTAGTGTCTATTTCGCAGCAGCAAAATACTACTTGACTTTTTTCTACAACATTTTTTTTTTAATTGAATTTAGCTGTCATTTCTTCCGGCATGAATTTTGTGATTTAATGTTTTTAAAGACTTTTACGTTGGTGGCATGAAGTTTTTGCCTGAGAAGACTACTAGTAAAATTTTCCGAAGAATAATTTTCTAGAACATATCAATCTTCTAACGAACTATAAAATTTTCTTTTTGGGGGGTTTCTTGAAGTAAGGGTCAAAACGACCGTTTCAGGTAAGAGCTAGTTAATGGGTTAAAATGGTCTACAAAAATATTTCCCATGAAATTTACTTTGTACGTCTTAACATTTAGTTTTGCTTGCACATTTATTTGACCACTCTTTTCACTTTTTGAAAAAAAACTACTTAGGCCGGGACATAAAAACTTTAGTAGTACGCTATAGAATAAAATTACGAGCTATTTTTTGCGAATCCATCAAGTACATTATTACATAAAATTGTCGCACAGTGTTAAGCGATAAAAAATGTAATCGTTTCAACAGAAGCGATTTCTTTTTTTTAGTAAACGTCAAAAGAAATATTGCAATGCGTCCGTGAACGGTCGGGCTGCCCTAAGGCCACTTACACTGTCTTGGGCTTACCCACCCGTTATTTGCACATACATAAGCCACGAAAAGGACCACTTGAGATCGCAAGAATATTCCTGCCGCACAAGTACAGATGTTTAGTCTTTCCAACACTATTTTCGATGTAATTTAATACAAATTTATGTTTTAAAAATTAACACACTTTATTAATAGCTACCCAGTAATATTTTTTTACTAGCAAAATTTTGGGACGAAAAATTCCTATTTTAGAGGTATTTTCAAGGTAACCTAGCTCACGAATAACAAGAAACCCGGAAAATTATTTTAGAGCCAGTTCAAAATTTAAACAACTTTTTTAGTGAGTTGTTCTAATGTATATATGTACATATTATACATATGTATGTACACATGTGTCTCAAAAATCAAATAGTTTTAAAAGTTTCCGATGTTGCACTTATGCCTTTATGACAAACAAAGCAACAAATTACTAACAGTAAAGAAACAACTTTGATATGTCGCTCACACATACTTACATACATACATATGCATGTACGAGCATATGAAAATATTCGGGTACAGATGTAAGTTTTCATACCTACATATGTATGTAGAAGTGCACATAATGCAAATATTTAAAGTTAGACTGTAA
>NW_016187040.1:0-4472 GCF_001687245.7 Rhagoletis zephyria | reverse complement strand
TTTTAACCTTTTCAGTACCAAAGAAAAATGTTTCCAAGAAGTTTTGCACTCATAGAAATATTGTATGAGTTTTAGCGGTTTTGTTTTCTATTTTTTTATCATAAAATTTTTGAAAAAATATTTGAAAACAAAATACAAAAAAAATTATACAAATTATCTTCTCAACTTTTGTTTGTAAGTGTCCTTTGTAGTTTTAAAGGATTTAAGGAAAAATATTTTTTTAGTAATTTAAAAAAATGATTTTCTAAAACAAAACGATGCCCTCAAAAATTAAAAAAAAATATGTGTGTTTTGAGAAAAGATTATTTAGGGATTTTTTTCGGAGACAAAATAGTTATTTTAATAAATTTTTTTTTGGAAAGAAAATATTTGTTTTGAGAAGTTATAACTTTAATTTTACCTATTTACATTTAATACATATGTACACAATAATATATTTTTGGTTTTTATTATTGGAAAAATTGGGTTTTTGGGATTTAAAAAAAAATATTATTTTTAGGAAATGAAATATATCTTATTAAAAGCTCATGTAGCCAAAATCATAACCTACCAAATATAAGAAAAAAGCCAAAAAATTTGTTGTTGAAAATAAATTCTTTTTGGGAGGAACCATTTTTTTCGGGTATTTTTTTAATTAATTTTAATAGTTAAATTTGTTATTGAGGGAAAATGATTAAAAACATTTTTTTTTATTTGTTCTTTGAGAATAAATAATCTTTTGAGAAAATATTCTATTTTATAAGATTTTGGAAGAAAATAATTTTTTAACAAACTTTCCAAAAAATTGCATAAGATATTTTATTATAATCTAAAATATTTTTTTCTTTAAGAAAAAGTATGAGAACTTCACGCAAAATATTATCAGCGTAAAGTAATTTCAACGACAATAAGGCAACACAAGACTGCCNGTTTTAGTACATATGTATGTGTGTATGTGCGTGCGAGCGCATTTTATTAATCCCCATGGCGCATGCAATAAAAAAGAAAAACCTTTGCATTTTAATAATTAATTGCACTGCACTCGAATGATAAATATTTTGACTTGGCTGGCTTTCAGCGTAAGCTGAGTGACGCTGCTGTAGCCACCGACGACGCGCCGGTGTTTACTTAAGCAGCGTTAGTAAAGAATAAAGTATATTGCTTATATTTTCAATTCAAAATATTTAACACTTCACGCATATTTGCGTCTGTAACTAAAATATCCAAAAGCTGCGTTGGACTCAAACTGCTAGTGTGCCTTTTATGTACATATGTGTATGTAAGCATGTCTGTATGCACTTCCTACGTTGCAATCAAAATTAAAAATTCATTATAATGAAATATTTTATTGAATTTATTAAAAATTCAGATATTGTTCGCGCCTACTCGCCGCCGGCGCCAATGCCAACGCCAATGCTACCGCTAAATGCAGACGTGCATGCGCTATAAATATAAACGAAACTCTACTTGCACATAAACATACATATTATGATATACTTATATGCAGGTAAAGAAATAATATATTATTTATAAATAAATATGCAATATGAAGCATTCGATTACGATATGCAAATTTGTTCAACGCCTTGTTAAATTTATTTTTCGCTTAAATTGCCATTGTTATTGTTTTATGAGTTGAAAAAGTGGGCTTCAATTGTGGCGTGCGACCGCCTGGATGTAGGCAATGAAATATATGAATGCATGTGTGCGTGTGACGGTAGTGAAAATGAGCTTTTATTGCGCTTACGTTTTTGTTTTTTAGCCCAAAGGCGTGACAGTTAGCTTGTTGCGCGTTTCCAACGCCAAAAGACTTGTAGAGTTCTGTGCAAGTCATCTCATGCAAGTGCATTTAAAATTCTTACGAATAGTTTATTTTAGTTTTGAATTTCTCAATTTTTTTTTTCAAATCTATAATTACCAACGTTTCTTAATGTTTTGTCCACACGCTACTTTTTTATAATTCATACATTTACTTAGTGTAAAAATAAATTGCCCAAGGTGGCAACACAGCTTATTTTTGTAAATCATTAATTATTTGCATATCAACTATTCGTGTACAAAGTGTATATTTAAAACTTCTTCCATATTTGTATTTAATAATTTTAATAATCGCGACACGAACCTAAACTATGTAGTATTGCAATAGGCATGCAACGACTGAGTGAATTTTAGGTTGAGTTAGTATTAGGTCAGGAAAAAATTCTCTGCGCTTACTACAAAACGACATTCATACACCATAAATAAAAGTTATTTTTAGAGGGTAGCAAGTAGCCGGCGTGCTTCGCAACACTGCTTAAGAAAATTTGCGTTGGTTTTGTAAAGTAAAAAATATACTAAGTAAGAATTCTAAAGGTACCTTAACAGTTCACTGCCGGGGATCTGGTCCAACGATGAATGCCGGTCTTGTGATAATGCAGCTGAGACTTCTGAGCACGTACTTCTCGAATGCCATGCCGCACAGTAGCGAAAACGGAAAAAAATTCAATATTTCGCAAACGTGTGTAATGAAACTTCACGGACTATGTGATACGAATTTAGAAAAATAAAATGACCGAAAAAATGGCTGCCCCAAGTCTCCAAAAGATGCTACAGGCATTTTTATTCACCATTTTATATTCATCATTTTCTATTTCTTTAATCTGATTTTGGATTGGCAATCCAACAACGTCGAAAACATCTGAAAACCGATTATTGTCAAATTGTTTGGAAATGGTGCTGGGTAATCTTTTGTATACATATATGTAGATTGCATGAAGTTCTTGAGGGGATAAGGACGTTTAAGGTACTGAAGAAGGCATATAATACTGAAATGTAGTGCTCCGTTTGGAGAAGTGCGGAACTTTTTTTGTAGGCATCTTAACCCTTTGATGTCTCCTAAACTTTATTTTGTTTAACTTTTTTGAGTGTCTTAAAGAATATAGTAATCGGTGGATCGCTCAGGAACTATAGTGCGCCGTGGCAAGAAGACGGGAGAATCACCTCGAGTCATTTTGCTCGCCGCCGAATCACATACACCCGATGTCACCAAACAACCTTTTGCACTTCCTACGGGAGTTAGGACTGAGCAAGCTGTTGTAAGGCGAAGTATCCCTCAATTGATCTCCTGGTGAAGTGTGATACAACGGCCACCTGCATGTCATGACATAAAACAAATTGGTTATTGTATCATTTAATCCCAGTGAATAATTTTTTCCCCTTCATCTGATTTGTAGGTGGAGAGGAAAGTTATAACCAACCTAGCGCGCTCCTCTGCACTGTGCCGCCAAGTTGTCTTTCTGCCTACAGTGATGTCAAATATTTATGTTCTTCTTTCTTCTTCGTGGTTTTTCGGATCTAGTTTTTTTTTTTGTGGAATTGTTTAAATTTTTTGAAAGGCTCCGGTAATTTAGCACGATCTTTTCGTAGTTTTGCAGGAATTCTCATTAATTTTCATGAATTATTAGGGATATTTCGGAGTTTTCAGGAATGTGCTCGGAGACTTTTTGGACCTTTTTTAAGATTTTTCATGAATTTTTCTTCGGGTAATTTGTGTGGAATTGAAATTCTTCGAAATTTTGCACGATGTCTTAGGTACCTCTCAGAATTTTTGTTAGAGTTTTTCCACGAGTTTTTTCGGGAATTTTTAAGATTTCTTCCAGATTTTTTAGCACTTTCAAAAATTTTTTCGAGAACTTAACAGTATTTTTTATGCTTCGGGATTCGAAAATTGTTGCGATTTTTGGATTTTTTTTTGGGCTGAGATTCTTTATGGAACCTTTCTGGAGTTTTTCCTAAATTTTCTGCGGAATTTTCAAGATTTCCCCGACTCCTACATTACATTACATCTTAACTTTGCTTTTTAACAATGCTTTTTAAATGAAGAATTGTCGGATATATTTTGCACACAAAATTTAAGGGAGGACGAAGCCTTTTGTTTTTGCCCAAAAAGGGCATGGATGTTTTCAATGCAATTTAAGAAGATTTTTTATTTATGTGATTCTGTTCAGGATTTTAGACATTTTTGGAAAGTTTTCGGGAAATTGTATGTAGAATGCTCCGGTAATGCCTCACAACCTTTTCGTAGTTTTATGAGAGTTTTCCAAGATTTTTTCGGATTATTTCGGGATTTTCAGGAATATGTTCACGGCTTTTCTGTTTTTTTTTTGTCAGGAAAGTTCGTGCTTTTAGGGACCTTTTCGTAGTTTTTCCGAACTTTCCAAAAATTTCAGCGGAATTTTCAAGATTTCCTCGGCTTCTAAATTACATTACACATTCCTCTTTAAGGAATGCATTTTAAATGAAAAATTCCCGAATATATTTTGCACACAAAAGGCAATTTTTGACCAAAAAAGGCAAAGTCTATAAGCAACAGTTTTTTTTATATAATAATTTAATCCAGATGTTTGCTAAAGTTTTTCGTTCAAAGTTTTTATCTATCAATTAGTTTTTTTCTATTAGAGAATGTATATGCCGTAAAGTTAGGCTCCTTATAATTCTAAATAAAGTAAAATAAT
>NW_016187039.1:0-4473 GCF_001687245.7 Rhagoletis zephyria | reverse complement strand
CACCCGTGCGTACTTGTGCACAAGGGTATATTAACTTTGTTGTATACAACTAAAATTGAGATATTTTAACGAAATTTTGTAGGTTGGCATTGAAAATGGGCGAAATCGGACTATAACCTCGCCCACTTCCCAAATTGTTGAAAATTAGTATGTGAAGAAGAATTTTGGTACCAAATAATGTTGTTATGAAAGTTTTGGAAAATGGGCGTGACTCCGCTCACTTATGTTGAAATGATAGTTATAACAATCTCTTGACAACAATAAATAAGACTGCTGTAGACTTTCAGGAATTGGCCGTGGCACAGCCAACTTAAATTACTACAAAGGTGTACCTCGGTAACCAATTTATCGATTTGCACCAAACAGGGTTCAATTAAGTCCAACTCAGCACATTATCGAAAACATCTGCAATCGGTAATACACCCCTGTTTATCATGCAAAGGTATTGATACCTGCGCTGGGTATATAAATTTCGGTTTCGCCGGAACTTACACATACTTCTTTACTTCTTTACTTGTTTTTTTTTTTTAATTTTTCTTAAGAAATCAAGTATCTAAATAAAAATAGTGAAAGCTGTGATTATTATGCAAACTTACTCACATTTATGTATGTATATATTAACATTTTACATATTTATATAGCAAATATGTGTGCTTCATAATAGTAAGATTGCATACATTTCTTTATAGTGTTAAATGTATATGCACGCTTATGTACATACAGACATACATATGTGATTCCAGTATAAAAATCCAGTGCGAATGTATTGCTTTGGAGTTTTAAGTGGGGCAAAGCGTTTGTGTAGGCTGTTTCCGTTCGATGCTCTATACAAATATTAGGCAAAAAAACGAAAGTTATCTTAATCGAGACAGATAGAAATATTTATGTTCCCTAGTGCTCGCATTTACCGACTGTGGTGTAAGTTGATTGCTATGAGAAAAGAATAAAATACGTATCTAAAATGTGAAACTACTTAAGTTGAGCAGTTGGTAAGTGAAAATAAGGCTTATACAATAAAAATTTAGTTTTAAAATACCATCTTTTTCCTACCCAAAAAATTTGTGCCGCTTCGTCCCGCAGAGGAAATGCTGTACCAAACTTAACGGACAGTGGTTCAGTGTCCTGTTAGATTTGGATGGAAAGCCGCAAGTGCGCAAGAGCATGCTACAACCCGATAGCAGCGTGACTGTCTTCAACAAAGTCAAGTTTTTATGGTGCTAAGTCGATCATGCTTACCAGCTTCTCCGCCATGTGAATTGCACATATCTCAGCCTAAGATAAGCTACAGTAATTATGGGGCAGTTCCTGTTCATATTTGCAGATCGATATCTTTTCGGTCAGCACTCCACCCCAAGTCTGGGCAGAATGAAACCATGGTATTGTTCGTATCCTTAGGGCACCCTCCACATAGTTGTCTGTAGTTGGAATGTCACGAAGTATCTCTAATGCTGCTTAGGGTATCGAGCGAGCTGTTTGACGTTGAGCCTTTTGCAGGTTTCGTGTCAACCGCCCTCCAGCATACCAACCCCAGGTGAAAGAAGGCCAAACCACCACTGTGTGTGTACTAGGGTGGTAAAAAAAAGTAACGTCGAAATTTTAATGGTCACACCCCCTAGGATTATTCTATACCGTAAAAAAGTATATAATTTTGAAGTCAAAAAATACGTTGAAGTCACTTATATGGGGAAAGACAAGTTTTCGCAGAAATGGTAATCAAGAAGCCCCAACCTTTTACGATTAGAGTCTTGAAAGAATTAAGCGCATTGTGCGCCTTTCTTATCCACTCTTCAGTATTTCTTTTCTAGGAAAGTTTAGAGTCGGAAATAAACCCTCAAAACTTCGGCAGATTGTATAATGCCACTGACTGTTGAGATTAACTAACTGCTTAACAATTGATGTAGCTTTTTTGAATATATAATATAGCTGGCTCAGTACTCCAATCTATTTTGACGGTATCCATGTTGAGCATCCCTGAAATTTTTAGAAGTAAGGAAGCGATGTCTCTTCTATTTTGTCACATTGATTCAGTTGGACATTAATCACAGCATGTTGGGACCGACGGAAAGAATGTTTTCAGTGTTTTAGATGTGGATACCTACTATCTTAGGTGTATGGGTCGACTCGTATCAAAAATGAAAATTAAACAAAATGATTTAATCACGCAGTGAGAACATATAACCCATTCACTTAGTACGCTCCTGAAGAGTAACCGAAAGAGCGATGAGTAAGATAGGGAGTGACTCGCTGCTGCAGAAGAGAAAGACGTCGTTAACGAGCGAGACGCCTTTTTTCGGGAAAAGAAAAGGGAGTAGAAGCGCGTGAGTGCGATGAGATTTAGAAGCTTGCCGGCAGGAAAAAGCCCCAAACTTGCATCAAAATTTCAGGTGAATTTTGTAAGGTTGCAGGAGCGCGATGAATACCTACAATAAAAAGATCGGTGACTTGCTGACTGAGCTGCAGAGTATACTGAAATTATGAGGGAAGTACTTCTTCAGCATTCGTTAGAGCGACGACACCGAAACTACAGCTGAGGACGATATATAATTACGTTAAAACAGCTACTTATAAGAATTGGAGAATTCGCAACTTGGAACCCTCGCCAAAATTGATAGTACACTGAACCAAAAATCCATCTCTGGATCTAAGAAAAACTTTCCTTACTTTAAGGTCGAAAATTCTTCCGAATGAGTAAAAAATTCTCCCGAATGCGTAATTTTTCTTTGGAATGTGTAAAAACGTATACGAAAATGTGGAATCGTGGATGTAATCTATCATTTTGAAGAAATATTGGGCATGAAAAGAGGATAAAACTTCTTTAGTGCTGTTTCGTTCCCATTTTTCTTCATTTTGTTTGCTGTTTTTGTTCAATTAAGAGAAGTTTTTTTTGGGTAGGTATTTCAAAAAGGGAGATGACTTCGTCTTAATGGTAGTTAGCATTAAAACCAATAACAACCGCGTTCTTGAAATTCCTGGGCAAAGTCACTCTTCCAAACAAATGCTACTTTGGACTAAGTAGGCGATTCAAAAGTAAATTCCACTCTCGACGAACGCAAATCACATCTTTTATCCCCAGTACTACTATAAGGCACAGAAAAATGAACGATGGCAGTATCGGCCTAGGTGGCTCTAGGAGTTTTTAGGAAAAAATTGCAGCGAAATCTATGTACCGCTCGCATATGTAGACGCTCGTGCATTGTAAGTACAGCTATAATCAACACAAAATCGATTCCTATTACTTAGTTTTACTCGTTTTTTCCTAGTGATAAGGTTATTTCATGTTAATGGATTCTGGCGCCCGGTACTGTGGAAAAGAATTCAGCCACACCTAAGTTTCCAATAAGGGTCAGTTTGCCGACGAAAGAAAACCAAACCCGCCTGACATCGCTGTATTTCTTTGATTCGATGTTTCGTAATATACATCGATATTTTTCGATGCATCGATTTTTTCATGGCATTTTTCAGATCATATTTCACAACAAAATATTTTATCAGGAAAACTGTACAAAATTTTAAATTAATCACTTCAACTAATAATGTTTCTAATCGAACTTTTTGGAGTCATTTAAATTTTTTGGTTAAAGTAACTTCTCTTTTTTGCATAATTGGAAAAATAAAAGGCCGTTTCGATGTGCTAGAGATGCCAGCTTTTAAAAAAAAGTCGATGAATCGATACATCGACTATTTATCGATGTATTTCCGACATCCGTACTACTTACTGCGCCATTCAAGAAGCAGGAGATGTTGATATTGATATTTTATCTGTCGCAATGCAAAGCGGTATGGACATAAATATGTATATAGTTGATACATGCATAAGAAATAAGCCTTGTAGAAATATTTCAGGAATTTAGGTTAATAATTAATTTGCATCTGAATCGAGCGGTCGGTCAGCTAAATTCATTGAGTCAACAATGCGTGAATATGCGTGATTATGAAGAAAAGTGAAATTGCCCATAACGGCGCACAATAACAAAAATCGTTTAAAGCAAAATATGTAAATACATATCAGCATGAAAGTATAATGATTAACTTTCAATCAACAAGTAAGAGTAAGCTTGTTCATTTGGTATAATTACACGTATCGTTTTAATTATCGTTCACATGCTTGCCATAATTAAGTAGTTTAATAGCAGCTAAATTGATTGGCAACTACAAATTGCTTCTTGTAAAGCTTTTAGAATAATGCTTAATTTATTGAAACTCAGAACTCAGCTTACATAACAGTTAATCAAAATTATAGGAGAGGACTATTGGCTTGGCTACTTTTAGTTTACTCCACAGCAGGCGCGTCCCTTTACAATTCGAATTACATATCCACATATGCTGGAATTCGATTAAAGATTAGATAACCCGTTTATATACACGATTGCTAGCAACAAGAAATTACCATCGTTAATGACTCTATCAAAGTCATCATCATGAAATCTATGACTTTCGGGGTTAACGCTGAATACAAAGTCGATGTAAAATAAA
>NW_016187038.1:0-4473 GCF_001687245.7 Rhagoletis zephyria | reverse complement strand
TTACAAATAGAAAGAGGCCATAAAAGCAAAGCATACTATTTTTATTAACTTTTCTCGTTCGCTTAAAAAATACCTGGAAGTAAGAGTATTATCGAAATCTGAGCTAATAGTACCTGGTAGGCTGCTATGAGCGCGAGCACCCGAACAAACACTTGTTACAACCAGAACATCNATTCTTGCCATACCGATCTCTATACAAATCAAAATTTTTCCGACTGGGTAATAACAAGTGATGCCAAGTTCAATCTCCAATGTATTATTGAATCATGGTCTGGCAGCATCATTTCTGCATATGTCATTTAATTCTGTGCAAGTGGATTTATTTTCATAGCTATCGTACAATCATCTGCAAGGCACCAAGATTTCTAAAAAAATAACTTGGTTTCATTTGTAAACTCATCAATATTGTGCTTATCTCGATAACTCCGCAAGTTGTAAGTATAATGGCAAATTAAAAAGTATAACGCTTTGTTTTTCATATTTACGCAGTGACGAATCAAGTGTGAAAAGTGGTTGCTACTTCATCAATTGCGGAAGTAAGCCAAGGGGAGTTGGGTGGAATAAACTTAATGCTTTAGGCATGCGATACATCGGATATGAGTATAGCATATTTTGTGATTTTCATTGGAAGTATTTGAATACAGTTCAATGAATTTCATGGTCTGTTTATTTAGTACGAATTAAAAAGACTTGAAATTTCGGTAGTACTGCTGCTGATATGAAAATATTTCTTTAAAGACGTGATAACTTTTTACATATCTGTGTTCGTATGGAATAGTAGCTTATGTCGGGAAGCCGGCTTTAGTATAATGCGGCATTCTCTTTATGCTTTGAACGACAAGGAATTTTTTTGATGAGACTTAATAAGAATATTGACTTGCTAGTATCGGAACTATTTATTGCACGTTTATTGGCCAAAACTTCTTCAACTGCTCAGCCCCAGTGAGTCATTCGCAATCGTATCCTGCGAATGCCGATTTATACTAAAGCCAACCTTTGGACATAAGCTATTCCATACGAACACAGATGTGTTCATACATATGTATGCATATGAACCCCAGAAGCCGTACAACCGTTTAGTTATCTTGATAATGAACTCCTTTCCATTAGCTTGAGTTCAGCGACCATAAAATATGTATCTTGTATTATTCTTTGAAGCTGCACATATGCTTCAAATACGGTGTGTTATTAACACGCCTTGCGGCAAGCTTAGAATTTGATATCAGTTGCGTTAAGTATTGAATGAATCATTTGTTTAGTTGCGGCCGCTGTATGCATCGTCAGTTGCTCTAAATTGCAGAGCAATGATGGCATTTCCGTGCATTTGCATACTTACATACTTCTGTGAATAATATTTATGTTTATACTATGTGTGCTTCCATTCCTCTCTTTTAATGTTTTATATGTACAAATATTCCTTGCATTGATTTTGTAGCTGCACGCATCGCTCACATTGCATTCTAACAACGCAGTCATTGTGCGCATAGTGCTTCACAAACGCAGTGATGTCACGCAACTTAAACAATCCACCCGGTGGTCATCGTGATTATGGTGCTACCTCGAACAGTACAAACGCTATATTGCCGGATGTCAACTTTTCTGGATTCAGTCCCACTGAGTTCATGTCGTTAAGTGAGGATATTGGTCAAAACATTAGCGCAGTAAATTCTAGCTCCAGACAATTGGAGAAAATACTTAAAGTTATTGGCACACGCCGGGAGCAACAGGCGACACGCAACAAGGTACATAACATACACGGTGAGGCGAATACGCGCATTGAGACGCTCAGTCGGGATTTACAGCGTCTAACGTCTGTGGTTCGACGAGGTGACAAACAACAAAAGCTACAGCTTGAAAAGTTGACAAATGATTTCCGCAATGTAGTGGAGAAATATTCATCCCTACAGAAACGGATCACTGCGGCGTTGCGGCAAAGTATTGAACAGCAGGGGCAACAACAAGATGAACAGGCAGAGGCAGAGCGTGCGGAATTTTTGCAACAGCAGGCTCAAATGACGGCAGGCTTGCAATTCGAACAGGATATGATGGTTGATAGGGAACGTCAGCTGCGTCAGATTGAAGCTGATGTGCTGGACGTGAACGCGATTATGCGACGCGTATATGATATCGTGCAAACGCAGGGGGAACAAGTGGGTATGTGTTTAATGCAATAAAAGGCCACTTATTTAAACTACCTTTCAATTTATTTTTTGAATATTAAATAATACATTTTTTTTTACAGAAAACATAGAAAGTAGCGTTGAAACCGCTGCAACTGATGTGGAATTGGGACGTGATGAGCTGGCTAAAGCCGCGCAGTATCGTCGAAGTTATCGTCGCAGAATTCTTATACTTTTGGCGATTGCTGTGATAATAGGATTAATTGTGACAGGCATTATTGTAGCCAAGATAACTAGTTAATTTGTTATATGTATATGTATGTGTATGTGTTGATGTGTTTAAAACAAAATGGTATGTTTTAAAAATGTTGTCATTATAATGATAACACGCATACAAACATGTACGATTATGTGCTTCTACAAGAAGTGTTTGGACCTTAATCTTTTTTATTGTTATAAATGTGTGTTTAGTAGTGAGTTAATAAATCAATAAGGCCCGTATTAATAATTAAAAACTGAATACGAAAATCAAATGCTACAAATAAATTATATACGTACATACATACATGTTTAACCAATAAATAAAATACATACTTTATCGCTAAAAACATTTACTGCTGACTTTATAAGTGTTGAGGTTATTTCGGTTTATAAGATTGAATAGTTTGAAAACATGTTCAACCCAATTCTGAATACTACTGAAAATCCTCGGATAATTTTTATTTATAATAAGAGGAAAGGAAACAGAGAGGAAACTCCCAGGGAGTTTCTTTTCAGAATCGGCCTGCTTGATAAAATATTTAGGGCCGGTCACGTGAGGCGTGTTTAAGATAAACAAGGGAAACATCCGGTGCTACAGAGATGAAATTACTTCAGTCTAGGTCGACGATAACAGGACACTGAAGATTGCATCAGGGCTGTAAGTGCATCAGGAAGGAAGTGCCTAAAAAATGGACAAGTCGAATGTACTCATGGCTTGTTTTCCGTATATTTTTTAAATTCCGCTAGTTGCGCCCAAAAGTATACTTCAATGTAATATAAATAAAACAACTGAAGTTTGGTAGCACTGATCAGTGCTGCCAACTTTTGTGAAACAGCTGATTTTGACATATCCGCACGTGCCTTTGGCAATCAAAATTTTTTAATAAATAAACAAAAAGGTGAACAATTTTGTAAACATAAGAATGGTCCAAGGAAAATTTAAAAAGGCGAAATTGCCAGCCAGTGTGCAACAAAAGCAAAAACAGAAAAATGCCAAAGCATTTACAAGAAGATCTAGTGAGTATTGGTTGATATGGTGAAAAGAATGCTTGCAATATCATCTACGTCGCATGCGGTATTCTTTGTGTTCTTTTAATTTCTTGTCGTTTTTGTTTGCAGATGCTCCCATTCAGGCAAAGAAAACGAAATTCAATGAACAACAAAAGATTAAAAACGCCATCTCAAAGACTGTCAACAAATCTGTAGAAAATGAGTTGCGTTCGCGTGCCTTTGAAGGCCAAATAAAACTCAGTAAAGCACAGGAAGCGGTGACGAAACATCATCAAGCGAAGGCGCAAGTTGCTGCTGAGGCAGCGCCATCCACGTCAGCGTAGCAATTTAAAGAGAATAGAATTCTTGAGGTGTTTCGTGGATGTATCTATACATACTTACATATCGTCGCCTGGGTAAAAGACTGTCGTATGTTACTTTCGGCAGGTTTTGGGAAATCGATGTTAAAGATTCAATCACAATTTCTCAAAAGCTGTACAATCGGTTTTTACCAAAGGTTAATGCTTGATTGTACATACTAGCTAAGATACAAAACCACATTTTATTAAATTTTCAGCAACTCGTATAGCTTTTACAGCCACTTTTTTTTAAAATCATTTAGTCGTATGTTACATTTTCACGTTAAACGTTTGCCAGCTGTATGACATACTACAAATCACACACACAGCTACTAAGCAAAAGGCGGAAATTGTTGAAATTATTTTTTGCTCGTACGCGTGTGATTTTGTCTTATGTCATGGTGGTATGTACCATACAATTTGTCACATAAGACAATATTTTAACAAGCCATCAATTTCCTCAAACTGTATGAAAATTTTATCGTATGTGAACAACATACAACAAAATGTTGACCGAGTCGTTTGCGAACGTGCAAATACGACAAAATGTTACTCAATATCTCGGAACCTAAAGGAGATATCCAAACACTGGTAACACCAATCGAAAAATCTTATTTAAAAAAGTAAAACTGCATCTTTAACTAAAAATAATCAAAATGACGCTTACGACAATCTTTCACCCAGATTACGATATGTACATACCCTGCAAACCAAAGTTCCCGAAATCCTAACGAAATATTTAG
>NW_016187037.1:0-4473 GCF_001687245.7 Rhagoletis zephyria | reverse complement strand
AAAAAAAAAAAATATTTTATATATTAATTCAAGCAAATGCACATAGGCATGTATATTAGGACGGAGTAAATTATTCTGAGCAAAATTTTCGTAGAAAGTGTATAGCAAATTCAAATTCTACGATTAATTCTAAGCAAAAATGGCGAACAAACTATATATCAAAAATGACGTTTGCCCCTCCATATTTTTCAAAAGAGAATGCTGCATATTGTATGAAGAAAACACAAAATTTTGTAAATGAAAAATTATTTCCATTCCGAAAAAATTATGATACGCTGATTTTTCCTTTGAGAGGGTCAACCGTAATTTTTGGTATATAGTTTGTTCACCATTTTTGCTTGAAATCGAACGTGAAATTCGAATATACCACACACTTTTTTCGAAATTAAATTACTCTGTCCTAATGTACATACATATACATATGAACATCTGTACCTATTTAGGTTTCTGCACTTTTCAGGCTCTCGCACGAGGGTTAGTTCAGTTAAATGCATTTTTTTTTTATTCAAATAAGCCCATAACTATTTCCTGATTATTTTCACAGCTGCTTTAATTATAAATTGTTCCTAGTTTTATCCTAAACTTTTTCTTAGTACCAAATTATTTGAGATTTCAAATTAAGATTTTTTTTAAAGTATTTGCATAAATATTGGATATCTACTTGAGTTTAATTCCCCAATTGATACAGGAATGTTCAAATTTCTTTGCGATATTTTGAAAGTTTTACATGTGCGAGCTTTGACAGATTTGAGACAGGACAAGACTACAAGATGTCTTGCGACATAAGCGACATTTACCTAGCCTACATTCAAATATGAATGTATGTTCATTGATACAAAGGCAGGACGTATAATATAAATATATATATATATGTTCATATACGTTAAATAAACATACACATGTGTAAACATACACATGTGTACTTTTATGCACAGGAAGTTTTTAACAATTCACGCATATGTGTACACATGTATGTATGTGTATATGTACATATTTATAAGTAATAGTATATGTATACATACAGTGACTCAAACAAGTGACCACGTGTTGATTGTTTTTTTTAATATTCATAATATTTTTTGAGTTACATTTTTTTTGTTATTTTTCTATAAAAATATTGTCCATGTTTTAACCAAAACCATATAAATGACGGTTTCAAAGTGGTTACCAAATTCATACAAATTTTCATATAAGCATCAATTTCTTATGAAACGTCAGTTTCTATAAATTGCACTTGTAATATATAAAAAAAACGCAAAAGCTGTTACAAAAAAAAAAAAAATAAAATTAAAGAGATTTTGTAGCTAGTTGAAACTTGCACTTAAGCAGGCTTAAGTTATAGGGGCTATAAAAATGTTCATGCAAAAATATTCTTAAGATTCAGATTAAAAAGTTTAAATTTTGATGGAAATTCGTTGAGTTTTCCTAAATTTTGTATCAAGTTTGACACTGGGGGATACATATATGGTTTTGGCTAAGGCTTGAACAATATTTCTATAGAAAGATAACAAGGAAATTTTAACTCGAAAAACATTAATAGTATTTAAAAAAAATCCACACATGGTCACTTGTTTGAGTCCTGTGTGTATACTTACCAGGGATGTTAATTTTTCAGCCTTTTCTGATCCCGGGATTTTCGGGATGTCGTTATCATAATCCCGGGATCCAGGGATTAGTCTCAGGATTTAGATATTCATTACTTTTGAACAACTTAATTCGAAAAAATTGCTTGTATATTGTTTGAGAAGCTCCCATACCATAAAATAAATAATAAATAAATGGGTTTGAAACCTACTTTTTTATTTAAAGTGACGTTTTTATTTTTTCTCTATGGCGTCAGCATTTATTTTAAAGGTCTAGGTAATTTCAAAAAGTCGAGTAAATTTTTTACTCTATGGATACGTTTTCAAGATATTTTCAATTTACCATTATTCAGCTTAAAACGAAAGGTAGTTCCCCTTACTCACTTATATCTCATGAACAAATTTAACAAACTGAAAATGGAATACGACAAATGAAAGCTAACGAAATTTTCCATAAACCGTCTATACGTCACTTTCCGATAGGACTGACTAATTAATTAATCATTCCAGTTTTTTTTTTTTTGAAAAAAATAAAAAAATCAAATTTTAACAGGTAAAAAGTTAAAAAAATAACAGGTGTCAAATTTTTGCTGTTGTGCTAAAGCCTGTTCTGTTATAAACAAGTTAAGTTACTAATTAAGCAAATCGATGGATTAATAATGTGTCAAATGAAAATGCGCAAAGATGTTTTATATGAGAAATGAGCAGGAAATAATATTACTCTTACGCCATATACACCTAAATAGCACGCTTTTGTGCTCATATTTCATACAAAAATTTTTTGCGCATTTTCATGTGACCACTCATTACTTCTTTATTTATCCATCGATTTTCTCCATGCGTAACTTGATTTTTTTATAACAGGGTTTAGCACAAAGGCAACAATTTGACACAGAAACTATCAGACCTATCGAAAAGTGATAAATATATATGTATGTACGGTCTATGTAGAATTTTGTTAGCTTTCATATTGAGATTGTTAAATATGGTCGTAAGATATACGTGATTAAGTGTAACCACTTTTTGTTTGAACCTGAATAACGGTAAATTGAAAATATCTCGAAAACGTATCCATAGAAAAAAAATGAGTCGGTTTTCGGAATCAGCGAGCAATGCTTTATAGGAATTGATAGTGGCATCTATTGAACATTTTTGTTGTAAACCATTGTTATTAAATAAAAAAAGAAAATAACCAATACTGGTCAAGAAAAGGGAGTTTCTATTATTGCCATCAGTGCAAATTACAAATCCCGATTATTTGCCAAGAATCCCGGGATTTTTGGGAACTTAATACATATGCATGTATGTAAGTAAGCTTACGTTCATGCAGAGCTGATGGATTGTGACGTCAAATTGAATAAAAACAGACTAAGTTAAGCGAAAACAAAATGGAGAACACAGCAAAACAACAATACAAATAAAACTAAAATCGTATGAGATGTACAGGCATATATGCATACACGTGTTACCTTTCAAAGTCTTCTTATATTTAACGCTCGTATGCAGGTATTGTAGTCACACCTTTATTATTCCTTTAGCTGTGAGGTTTTATGAAACTCAAAGGAATGAATGCCAAAGTTTGTCAAATTATACTAACATAAACATTGTCACATACATACTAGGGATGCCAAAATATGAAGAAAATTGTGATCGCGGGATTTCGGGATATTTTTGAAGTAATTCCGGAATTCACATTGAGTCATAACTTTAATGAATATGAGTAAAAATTCAAGATCTGAAAGCTTTTAAAAATACTATGAAATAAAACTATTTAAAATTTACGATAAACTGATTGTTAAACTCACATATCGCTAGCTTAGAGTGAAAAGTTGCTACCTTCACTTTTTATGAAAAATCATATTTTGATACAGGAGGCTAGATAAATTAAAAATGCATCGTTTCGAAAAGGGTAAAGGTCCTTGTTTTATGTTTTCTCGTTTATATTCAATGAAAGGAAAATTTGTTAAGTTCAAAAAAGGATGAGAAAATTCGATAAGGCCAAAATAGTTCGAAATCTTTTAATAAAGATCGAATCCCTCTGATTCGTTCGGAGTTTTGTTTTGCTTTAAACAGGCAAAATGTTGTATTCAAAGTATTGCGAAATACTTGAAGAAAATGGCTATAAGAAGTTTTTTCCTCTCCTGTACAGTTTTTAAATTGGGACCTAGCAAATTTGCTTTGAATACTTGCTCTGAGGGCGTACGAGTCAAACGGATCTCAGAGTCGGATTCAGTGGGTCGACATATATGGTGGTAGGCGGGTCTGGTTAAAAACAAACACCCCTTTTTTGTGCCGGTGTTGTTATTATTGCACTTAAACATTTTTCGTAAGAGCAGCAAAACATTCAAAGCGGAGTCCTTTAATCTTGACCTGAAGTTTTTACATACAAAAGCTTTTAGGCTGGACTGTCAAAAGGTAGTCATAAGCTATTTGAAGGTAATGACCCCTATCTCCTCCATTAAAAAATATTTGAACTTCTTCTACCAGCACATCGGACATATTATAAGTTTTCCGACTTGAGGAAGTTTTGAGTAGATTGATGTTAAAAATTATCTAACTTTTCCTTAAACCTCTCTGTTTCGTTTACATTAGCTACGCTATGAGTAAACTTATTTAAATCTTCTTCAAAAAAGGCTCAGACTGCAACTTAAAAGTGCAGTTTCAAGCTTTTTGTTAATTGCAGTCAAAACGGCATTTTACAAAAGCCATACTTCAAAATTCATTAACAAATTCCTACTATCAATGCGATATTTCACATTTTTCGGGATTCCGGGATTACTGCAAGCAAATCCCAGGATTTTTGGGGCCTCAAAAACACCAGGATACATATATATCGTCGTGTAAAGTACAAAACCGCGTATCGTCGTTCTGCAAAACCGCGTAACTGATA
>NW_016187036.1:0-4473 GCF_001687245.7 Rhagoletis zephyria | reverse complement strand
TTCTGGTATTTGCACTAAAACAACTTAATACTGGATTTGGCTGCATAACGGCATTAGAGGAATGGGAGTGACAAGTGACACTCTAAAAGTGCAGTTAGTTACATCCAAATGTATGTACATACACATATATGCACACACACACACACCGGTTGTCATGAACATAAATACGATTACATATGAATTTTTGCGCTAGCGGATGAAAAGCCGTGTCCAAGGTGATATTGAACCTACATAGCTCTTGGTGACTGATGAGTACATACGAAGTTAAGTCTGCCTGGTTGGTTAGCTAATAGGCTAACAACAATCGTCAACGAACGAGATTTTTCGTTTAGTTTATCTCTGAACTATTTACATTGGATTGCTTATGGGGCAACTGTCCACCGCCAATGACACCTCCATTATAAAGTAGACAGTTGAAGCCGTTGTTCGGAGATTCTGCGGGAACTAGTGTTGTGGAAAAAGGAACTGACTATTTGCTATTCGAGATAAGTCATTTTGTTTTTTTCACGTTAATATCCAAATCAATTCGATTAATTTCTATGGGCAACTTGGAAAGATCTTAGTAGATGTTGCACTTTTTGATACCGGTAACGTCGATGCAATTGGCAATGCCCATTCGGCATGCGTCAGTGATCATTCGCTTTTGTAGAAAATCATTCCTGAGCGATTTAGTTCTGCGGTTTTACTTATAATTGTATTACAAGTCCGCTCGAAAATGGGGTGTAGTTTAGGCCCCAGCGACGCCTATTTCTCAAGGTCATTGGCGGTCGAGTCCGCTGTGGTGGTAGATATACAGAAACCCTCGCGGAGGAGGGGTCCGCATGAAGACTCGGTCCAATAATGATGAAGTTACGGTGCAGGAGATCGGATACCCAGTAGCGGCGGTTGCCATCTGGCGTCCTTATCCAGCAATTTCTCAGTATGTTCGGGAAACCCCTTGGCAGCGCTGTCTACTAGTACTACTGGGAGGAGAACAAGGTCTGTAACCAAGCCAACTTTGCGCTGCCAGAGCGCTGAAGACCAAGGGTCTGGAGCTACTTGAGACATCGGTTCTCAACTCCAGGACTTAACGGGATCGGGAACGTTATCGACAACAACGACGGTCTGTAGTCAATGACTAGAAACACCTACGAAATAAGCCTAGACTTCGAAAACATGTTGCTCAACGATGCGACCCGCACTCAAACGTCTACATAGGCCCGTAATTATTTTTTTGGTGGTGCAAACGAGTGACATTTGAAGAACATTGATTTGGTGCCAATTGTAGCGAAAGGCTCGATCTCAGTGGCTGAACGTTAGTACTTGGCAATGTAGTGTCTCTCCCGCCACAAATCCAACACCGAACATACGTTTTATTATTTCGTAGAGGTCGTAGATATCGCTAGGCCCCACATATTATTAACGCTGCCACATCAATCGCATTTCTTGGTTATCAACCTTTGTTTTACCGAGGTAATCAAACACCCGAAATGATAGCTTATAAAAGATCGATGAAGAAACACTGTTTAGAAAGATTATTAAGCACACAAGCCAAGTTTGCATCTTCGTTTGTTTGATTAAGTACTATGCTATACTATTATCTATCAGTTAATAAAAATCTCAAAAGCAAAGTGCAGTCATCAAAAAATAACGTAACTTTGCTTCTGCACGGCTCTCTATAAACCTAATTGACTTCTCTAATGAGTAACAATAGTGTACTATATTGTGCGAAAATATTTCCATCCAGTTATTTATGTACATAGGTTTGTACAACCCATTACATAACCGCCAAGTTCATAGAGAAAAATTTTGAAAATTCTCCCAAATAACGTTGCAAAATTGCAAACTTAAACGAGTTTGGCACCACACCGCTTCCCACAAACGACTGCATAAATTCCTATAAAAAATACATGGATCCCAGCACAATGCATAGCTTGTGTTCACTACTGAAAGAGGAGCTGGAACTTTTTATAGCCTCTTAATCCAACCGCAAGCAAGGAAGTTCCGGCATAAACGTATGGCCATAACGTAGCTGCCTTAATTAACTCGCACTTTGCAATTTACTTTGTTGCGTTACGAAGCGGCAAGAGCAACACAAAAATGCAGCAACAACATCAACAATGCATAGCAACAACAAACAATAACCAAAAGTGGTTTGCAACGACCACCATTGCCGCCATTACCACCCGGCCGGCTGGTATCTCAAAATTTTGGGAGCCATAGCCACAAATTAACCGTAAACTTTACCCTAAAGCGTAATTTGCCGATGCTGCAGACAGAAATATGTACTAGCAGCTACCAAATAACACCAGGAAGGAAGTTGAAAAAATACATACAAACATACTGGTAGTCATGTACCGAAAAAATATTTGAACGGCAGAAACTTTAGAGCAGGGGGAGAATGCGAATTTTTGAAACACCTTAGCGTTGCAGGCGGTAGAATTCACACATGATTTTGGGGGTACAAAAAATTCGAAAGCAGACAACAAACCCCACGAAATTATAAGTCACTAACAACCTGCTCTGCAGACAAAGGCCATTACTGATGACATCAAGGAGAAAAGAGAATATGAAAGTCGATAAAGCGGAGGGGTGAGGTTGATAGTAAATTGCGCAAAGGATGGCGGCAACATGCAGTGGAAATTGTTGGCATGCCTTCCAACAGCTTAGCAAGGAAAAATGAAAAAGAAAACCCTTGAGTAGCTTGAGTAAAGCGAAAAAAATTGGAAATAAATAGGTGGGGTTTAACACTTAAGCCCAATGTAAAGTAACCTTAAAGCTATGTGTAAGAGACTCGAAGGGGAACGTTACAGAGAAAGTTGATTTTGGTATCGGTACATATATTTAGCAAAAATTAAGCTAATAGTTGACTTTCTGTCCGTTTTCCACGCAAGAAACTGATATCTCTTACACGGATATGTTGCATAAAATAAAGACAAAGAACTATTCGATAACCTGATTTCGATCTTCCTTAAAAGCCTTCGATTAGCGCAACGATCATAGCTTAATAAGCCAGAGATTTTATTAGTACACAATATCACAAGCAACGTCATTTAGCTTGAACTTGACAGCCATTAAAGCAAAAAACCTGGTCGAATGAAAGGTCCTTCACTGAAAGAAATATCTGTTTAGAACCTTGACGAAATCGGATTTCGGTGGACCATGTCCAGTTCACTGACAATATACATATGTATGTCTTTTGGCACATCGTCCTTCTGATCTATCTAAAATAGGTAACGAGCTACACAGAGAAGACCAAAGGGCTATGTATGCCAACGCAGACTTGTACTGTCGTGACAGTATCCGACCGAACATTAGAGACTGTGAGAACTTTCACATAACTTGGCAGCGAAATTGCCCATGGTGGTGGCACCGACGAAGACATTGACCACCCAATAAGCAAAGCCAGAGCTACCTTTGCATTGATGAACACATTATGGCGAAACAACAATCTGAGTTCCAGTTTATAGATCAGGGTTTTCAAGTTCAATGTGCTCTCCTTACTGCTGTACGGAAAGTCAGAATTGCAATAACTAGTTTCCCGGTTTTATAAACCGATGTCTCGGAATTTTTTGGCCTAAAACAATCTCAAATGAGGTATTGCTCAGAGAAGCTAAAATGAAGATCCTTGTCAGCTGAATTTGGAGACAGAAATAGTCGTGCCTAGCGCAAAGAAGACCATGAAATGGAACCCATTAAACGGCAGATATTTTGATTTTTATGAAAAAAAAAAACAAATCTTAAGAGAGAAGAAATTAAACAAGTTAATAGCAAAAAAATCATTTTAAAAGAAGCTTTACAAATATGAACCGAATCCGTCTATAAATACGGAGTTTTCCAATACCTCGAATGCTGTGTCACCTAGGGGATTAATTAAAGTCTCTAGCTCAACGGGAGCATAGATAAAAATTGATTGCAGGATTTGATCCAAACAAATATACTTACATAAATACATATATATAAGTACATGCAAAGCAAGTTAAACAAAAGTTTGTGAAAAAAAAAATCAGATTTTCTGTAATTTTTTGTATTGCATTTGTATTAACGTGTTCTTTTACAAAAAAAAAAAAATCAAGCTACTAACGAAGAAAATCGAATCGACAAATAAACAAGTTGTGAATGGTCAAATGAAAATGCATAGTAATTTTTATACCCGAGCGCACTTGTGCACAAGGGTATTATAACTTTGTTCACATAACGGTTGTTTGTAACAGGCAAAACGAATCGAGATAGATATAGACAAATGTATACATAAATGATCAGGATGAAAAGAGAAATCGATTAAGCGGTGACTGTCTGTCCGTCCGTCCGTCCGTCCGTCCGTCCGTCTGTCCGTCTGTGCACACGATAACTCGAGTAAAAATTGAGATATCTTAACGAAACTTGGTATGTGCACTTCTTTCGGGCGTAGGACGGATGGTATTGAAATGGGCAAAATCGGACAATAACCACGCCTACCTCCCATATAACGGTAATTTTCAGAAATACAAAAAC
>NW_016187035.1:3134-4473 GCF_001687245.7 Rhagoletis zephyria | reverse complement strand
GCTGCTGTTGTTGCGTCGTCAGTTGTTAAACATTTTGTGCCATTCAAGGCCTCAATCAGGGCAAAGGAAAGGAGAAAAAACGGAGAGAGAGAGAGAGAGAGAGAGAGAGAGAGAGAGAGAGATTGGAGATTGGAGATATTTATTAAAGTGCGTTATTCTTTTCGAATATTTGCACTAATACACATTAGAAAATAAGTTGATAGTTAATTATGGGTAACAATTAAAGAGTAAGTGTAATAAGCCTAATTATGGGATCAGTCCAGACGGTTCCTTGCTTTGACGAGACGATCAGAGATGGTGCGGCATAAATCATTAAAAAGCAGATAATTGGGTTGGTCGCTGACGAATCCATGCAAATTGTCAATATGTCGCAGAAGTGGGTGCTTCAAAGGAAAGATTTCCTCACAACGTAGCAGCAGATGTTTGGCGTCCTGGCTGTCATTTCCACAGCTACACAAGTCATCTTCTCTAACATTGATCCTTGCAAGGTATTGTCCAAAATGTCCATGATTGGAGAAGAACTGCATGTTGTGAAAGTTTGGTTTGACGTACTTTGGTATAGTCTCTGGAAAGAATTCTCTAAAAGTCTCATTACTTCCGGAGACGTAACTTGCAATCAGCACCTTGTAAGCATCTGCTGGCTCTCTGTCTAGTTTCATTTTGACATAAGCAGACAAAGTGGGAATGTCGGCCATAGCGTGAGTTATGGCATACGAGACTGTATTGAAAGCTTGAATGGCGTGCTTAAGAAAACAATACTGCATAGAGTCCAGTTTCTTTCTAGCAGAACCATTCAAGTGTGGAAACCATATCTCTGCGGCGTAGATGATCATTGACCGAACAACTGTTTTGTACAGAATTAGTCTTTTCCTTGAGTTGATGCCCCAACTTTTCTTAGCCAGGGCAAAAAGTGCATTCTTAGTTCTGGTTGCTCTTGCAATGACATCAAGCACATGAGGGTTGAAGTTCAGTTTTCCTCTAAATCTGTGGTCACCAAATGTAACTCCAAGGATCTTAATGTTTTCGACTGGCAAGATTGACGAATCGTTGAAGTTTACTGGATGCTTTTCTTTGCAGTGTACGTAGAGAAGATTCGTTTTATCTGAACAGAACTTTAGTTTCCTCGACTCGCACCATCCATCGATCCTTTGAAGTGATTCTTTGATCGTCTTCCTCAGTTGCCGTTCTTCTCGGTTCCAGCAAATGATTGTAACGTCGTCGGCATACGCCACTAACTCACAATCAGGTAGATCGAATGATTCCAGCAATTCATCCAAAATGATGTTCCACAACAAAGGAGACAGAACACCTCCTTGGGGAGTCCCCTTTGTCAGAAACT
>NW_016187035.1:0-3121 GCF_001687245.7 Rhagoletis zephyria | reverse complement strand
TTTGTCAGAAACTTCTTCACCGTGCGACCCTGGTAATCAAAAACCATTTCTCTTCCGCTTAAATACGAATTGATGATGCTTATAAGACTTGCTGGCACGTTTTGGGAATCGAGTCGTTTGATTATAGCTGGCCAGAAGGCATTGTCAAAGGCACCGCTAATGTCAATTGCGATGACGGCCACCTTGTGGTCTGCTTTCTTCTCAAGCACCAAGTTTGTTATGATCCTAAGAGCTGAAACAGTTGAGCGGTTTTTCATAAATCCATGTTGACGTTCATTCAAAGTCAGATGTTCTAGTAACCGATTCCGGATCAATTTTTCAAAAATCTTAGACAGATGAGGTGTCAGTGCGATTGGTCTGTAGCTTTTAGAAACACTGTAGTCACTTTTGTTAGGTTTGGGCAGCACTTGGACCTTTGCCAATTTCCAGGCAGTCGGAAAGTAACCCAGATTCATGCAGCTGTTGAAGATTTTCGTCAATGACTCACTCAGAGTTGCGGAAACAGACTTGATCATGCAATTGCTGATTTTGTCAATGCCCGGAGACTTCTTTGCCTTCAGACATCCAATAACCTGTTTGACTTCTCTCTCTTCAAAGCTAATCTGAGTATGGTTGGACAAAAGGGCAGCGTATCTGCGAATCTGGTCAACTTCAACAGTGTCAGTCAGTGCGTCATCGTCTGGAAATAGCTTATCCAAGAGGCACTGCATCTGCAGCATCTGCCCATTACCATCAAGAGCGTCAACAAAAGGAATGTCTTGTGGAGCAGTGGCGAGTCGTTTTTCCAATATCTTAAATGTATTGCCATACGGGTCATTGCTATTTTGTTGTTCTGCAAAATTAATAAAGACAGTCTTCCTCAACTTCCGGTAAGCCCTGATGTACTTATTGCGAGCTGCGTTGTACATCAGAGTACTGACTTTCTTTTTGCAATGAAGATTACGCAGGTGCCGAAAGTGTAGCTGAAGTAGTTCGACTTCTTTGCTCCAAACAGGTGTCCTTTTTATCATAGTTGGCTTGCTGTTGCATCGCAAAGTAGCGTAGGCAGATTCGATGAGTTGATCTGAGATGGCTTTGATATCATCATCTATTTCTGTTCTGCTCGTCATATCTGTAAGATTCATTCTTTGAAATCGATTCTCGAAGTCGGTTGAAAAATTTGTCCAGTCAGCATTGTTCTCAGAGAAAGCCCAGTTTGAGCGGCTTTTCCCTAGTACGGGCAGGTTATTGCTGAGGTCCATTTGGAAGATAATGGCTCGATGATCAGTAATCGTAGACAAGCATCTAACGCGCCACTCATAAATGGATCCGGTAGCATGTGAGTTTGCAAGAGTCAGATCAATGAGACTGCTGCCATTGTGTGTGACACAAGTGTGTGTCTTGTCGTTTTGCAAAATCAGATCAGTCTGAGTGAAGATGGTTCTAAAAATTGCTCCATTATGATTCGTCTTATTGTCAAACCAGATTGGGCTTCGAGAATTAAAGTCCCCACAAATGATCAAAGGATAAGCAGAGTAGTCTGTGGATAAATCATTTAAAAACTTCATGTGAGTATCATTCAATTGATTTGGTTGAATGTACACGTTGGCAACAATGACATTTCTCCCGTCACAGCTTACTCCTATTGTGGTGCAGAAGTTGGTAGAGTAATCTTTAATTAGGCGGACTATCAAATTGCTGTTAAGACAGATGGTAGCAGTGTAGATGTGATCAGAACCTTCATGTTGAAAAATCCTTGAGTTGAGATCAAAAATAACTTTTCCTTGTAGCACATAAGGCTCTTGAATCATCACAAGGTCAGGTTGAAGTTCTGAAATCTTTTGCTTAATTTCATTGACTGCTGTTATGCTTTTCCTTGTGTTCTGTTGAACAATCTTAATTGACTTAGCGCCCATAAGGATCAGTGAAAGGTTGAGAAGCAGTGGACGATTTGTCATTGCCATAAGATGTCTTTTGAATGATGATGTCTTGTTGTTGTTTATAAAGAGGACAATCGATGCAATTGGGCCTGTGTTTATTGTCAGACCCTTTATGTTTAGGATGGTTAGAGCAATTAATGCATTTCAGCG
This sequence comes from Rhagoletis zephyria, assembly GCF_001687245.7. Classification (NCBI taxonomy): domain Eukaryota; kingdom Metazoa; phylum Arthropoda; class Insecta; order Diptera; family Tephritidae; genus Rhagoletis; species Rhagoletis zephyria. The sequence continues at coordinate 1,052 of NW_016187035.1, read as the reverse complement.
TCTTTGAGCAATCATGATCCCCAGATTGTCCGCAGGTACAATGCTTTGCTTTGTTGCAGTCTTTTCTGGTGTGATTCGGGTTAAAATGAAAACAATTTTGGCATTGCCGTACAAATATCTTGTCTTTGAAGGTCACCGAGTTGTAGTCTGTAAAAATGCGATCCATTTTCCTGAGAATCTGGTACACTTTGGCGTCAACTCGGACCGCCACATCATTGGTGTCATTTGAATCATTCTGTTGTCCCATCACTCGAATGACTTTGATTCCATTTTCTTGTCCACTAAGAGATGGATTCATCTTGCTTAAAATTGACGGCAGCTCTGTGTAATCAGTCAGTTTGCTGATTCCTTTTAGTACACCCGTTGGCTGAAGATCTTTGCTTTTGTAGACAGAAGAAGAAGCATTGAGTTCGTCATTAGCTTTGAATCTAGCTATTAGTTCGTCAAAGTCCTCTTCCTTTGGAACCTTCACTACAGCACCTGTCTTTGTGCGAATGATTGCGTTGATCTTTATTTGCTTCATCTTTTTGCTCCTCATGGTCTTCACTTCGTTGTACACCAGATTCTGGACTTTGTTGGTCTGAGCAGGAGACGTAGCTTTGATTATGACAGTACTCTCTTCAACTTTCCTATCGATGATAGTCTGTGCTGGGACCTTGACTGCGGCTGCATATGAAACAGTCTGTAGAGAGTTGCTGGTTGGTTGACTGCTTCTACTTGACAGCTTCTGATCAAGGAGTTTGGTCAACGTGCTAATGGAGACGGTGTCCACACACTTGGCCAGTTGATCCACTTTTTCTGCAATACCCTTGGCCAAAGTCTTTACAGTTTCTTTGTCTTCCTGTTTCATCATCGTCTTTGACGCCAAGCTTCCAATCAACTTGAGATTCTCATTGATAATTGTCTGTAGCTGGGTAATGGCTGGCCCTGGAGGAGGCCCACCATTTGAGTTTGTATCCATTCAAAGAGGATACTTGAAGAAACCAAGATATTTCAGATAAAAAAAATCGTAAACAAAAGTTAAGCGTGTTGCTAGGTCGGCTGTTTACACA
>NW_016187034.1:0-4473 GCF_001687245.7 Rhagoletis zephyria | reverse complement strand
CGGGTATTTAATGTTCGGCTCTGCCCGAACTTAGACTTTCTTACTTCTTGTTGTTTGTGCGCGTTTCGCTTTGCGACGGATATGAGTGGGTTTTTTACGTCAGCCAGCCAGCCAGCAACAAGCAAATGGGCGGCCACTCGCAACAGATGGCATATGCTAGGTGTTTTGTTGCTATTGTTATTGTTTTATTTTTCTTGCATTCAATCGACAGTCATAAAAATATGATTAACCACGCATGCGTGCCACATGCATGCAGTATAAAAACAGTGCGGTGGTTGCTTGAAAATGCAGGTCATACCAGCTGATCAAAGAGGCACCAAAAAGGACAAATAATGTTCGGGAAAAAAGTAATTGAAAAAAAATCAACAAATATTAAGCATATTTGTCATTGGCGGCAAAAATGACATAAAAGTCATAATGGTTGTTCAAATAACCACTCATTTGGTGATCATACACTATGAACACACACGCTACGTGTACATACGTATATATGTTCATATAAATAATAAAAAGTACAAGAAATTGTGTAAACTTTGTGACAATGGAAAAGTGAATGAAGAAAGCAAATCCAATACAAATAATCACCCATTATATGTATGCATTTGCAGGTGTGTACATACTTATTTGATATTCGTTTCGGCGTTCCGTCAATTGCCAACAAAAACGGATTTTTTTTTTTTTGATTATGCTCAATGCACATATGCCTCTGTACCATTTTTTAATTTTCTTTCTTTTTGTCCATCATACATAAAATGTATGACTAGAGTAATCAAAAAAAAAAATAGGGCTTAAGTTTAGGTCACTTTAAGTTGTACTGAGCTACTAAATAATTGGACTGGGCTATAGACCTTTTTTCTGATGACCACAGATGTGCGCTGACGATGACAGCTGTGAATCCTTGTCGCAATTTAATATCACTCGTACAACAAGTACTTTGTAGTGCTATTGAAGATCTTTAATTTGAGCCATGGTAGGAATCTCTAAGCCCTCTGAGAGCCAAATTACAATTGCCTATCTGTATATTCAAAACTTGTCTTAACTACTTGCTGTTTTCGAAATTCGAGGCAATAACTTTGAATACCCGAAGCAGATTAATAACCAAAATTACTATCTTACAACCTCATATAGATCAAAGATTTTAAATAGGTGAGTTCTTTTGCACACATAAATATTACAAATAAACAAAAGAAATTGGAAACAGGCTACTTCTTTATTTTGGCATTACACCAAAAAGATATTAAAAATTCTGATATTAAAAATTCTGATAATCGAAATGTAAAGGCCAATTGGAAAATCCAAGTGAAGTCAAGTTCTTCTTCACCTGTCCTTTCCAACGCAGATGAGGCTTTCCTCTTCCTCTATCACCAGCATTGCGGTCCGCGTTGAATACTTTCATAGCAGGAGCGTTTCCGTCGATTCGAACGGCATGGCCAAGCCAGCGGAGCTGCTATATTTTAAATCGCTGGACTATGTCTATATCATTGTAGAGCTCATACGGATCTTCATTAAATTGACTGCGGTATTCGCCAACGCCAACTCGTAAACGTCCGCAAATCTTTCGCAGAATCTTTTTCTCGAAAACTCCCAGAGCCGCTTCATCATATTCGTCAGGGCATGGGCACAGATGAGCGAGATTGTGAAGATGCGACGCACAAAAAATGGAGAAGGTATTTACTTCTATCAAAATTTCTTATTTAAATCGGTATGTAGCTCTAAATAAAAAAATGCTAGTAAATATATGTATTTCTTCAAGATAATTTATAGCAACAGCAAAGAACATTTTTTAGCAACAGTAATCATAGAAATATTTGCGATTTTAAAACAGAACAGCCGACCCGTAAAAAAATCGCATATTTCTACTATCCTACTTGCATAAAACAATATCAACTAAACAAGAATTTCTGAATTTTACTACATGCGTTCTTTAGAGAGTATCAGACGTGGCAATATATTTCGATGCAATAAATTTCGGAAAGGCTGTCAAATTGAGAAATTAGTTGCATGAGCAGTCACACCTTGCATGGAANTATTTCCGAACGGCGAATTGCAGGAAAAATTTCTGAAATCGCTTTTTGGCTGTTCACACAGCGAATGAGTTTCTGGCAATCTTTCTCGATACTAAAATGCAACCATGGGCGGTGGGATTGTCGTTTGTTTGCTATTTTTCTTGTAAAAGCGAGAAAATATAGGTTATAATTAACATATTTGCCGTGAACACCAAAATTTTACGATTAAGTATATTAAGCAAAATAATATATTTCAAGCATTTTTGATATCTAATTCAACAATATTTTTTATCATTTTACACAAATTCACGATCAGGGCCACACGGCAACACTCGATTAGTTTGACAGCACTTGCAGAAGAAATACAAATTGCTAGTGCAGCACGAGCAAGTTGAAATATATTTCCGAAATCGATTTTCGCTCTTGCAGTTGCAGTCCCACCTTGCAACTTTTATTTCTGAAACTGATTTCCGAAAGGTGACAGAAAGATCTTTCTGGCTGTTCACACATCGGAATAAAATTTCTCTTTCTCAATTTGACAGCGAATTGCGTGCGAAAGACGGAAATATTGCCACGTCTGACAGGCTCTTTAGACTAAGCATTTTTTGTTCAAATCATCTTTCTTGCTTTTTCTGCTCGTAGTCATTAAGTTCAATACTTGGTACTCGCTTTTCTTTTCTAAATTATAAGATTTATCATATAGGTTTGTTTTGTCAATTCATCAAATCGCCTTTACGCTGAAATGAGAATTCATTTCACTCATATGTGTCCACATCGTGCGCATTTGTTTGTAAATGTGTGTGTTTTGTTCCCAAATATTGACATAATCGCTGAATGTTTTGTAACACATCATCGGCTGTAATGAACTTGGGAGGTCAATAAACCAAAGAGGCTACACACACATAAATAAAAACAAACAGGTGCGTAAAAAAAGAAATAGACGNTTATTTTTAAGAAGAGCGGAAATAACAAGTGTGCCAGCATACTACACAGAGCGCAAGTTGCATTTCCGTTTCGGCTTGCACTAATTAAATATTGGCTGCAAATAACGAAGTATGTTTAGGAAGTGCAGGCTCGTATAATTGTGTTTGTTTAATATGTAGAACAGAGTTTCAGGCGCATGCTTCAAGTGCAGATGAAAAAATATTTACTCGAATACAGACTAACTATTTGTTTTTTTGAGGAGAGTAATTCCACTCTATGCAAAGGTTTTGGATATAAAAATGGGTAGATTTTTTTTTTAAGTAATAAAAAAACATTTTGTCAGTGTTCTCTCGCTTTCGTCGTTAGCAGAATTTATTTCTAAAGTTTTGAGGTTTAATTTTTACTACCAATTTTTTCTCATTTAATATTAAGCTCATTTTATGAATTGCTTTCTGACATGTGAGTTGGTAATACACCACACTTTTTGTAGTTTTTTGAGGTCATTTGAGTTCGTATAAATTTTTATTCATAACAATTGGCTTCTTTTGTAGTTTTGTCTAATTTTTGACCAGAATGATCTAACAAATGCAGCATTTTTTTTTCTAAGTTTTAATTAAAGGAAATGTACTCATAAATTGTTATCACCCATCTTGCCTAAGACATCGAGTTATTAGATAAAAGGCTGAGCTTCTTCCTTAAATCAGAAACTAAAAGTTTTACGCCGCCTCCGAACGGCTGATTGTTGACTGCTATTAAAAAAAAATTTGTTGAATATTTGGAGAACCAGAAATCGGAACTGAATGCAACAGAGTGTAATTCGTGCACTCTCGTTTGTTATTTCTACCCAAGTAGCACAAAATAGCCCATACTGGGCTGTGATCGACCCTCGCATCTCAGCTCTTATTTAAATTAAAATTGTCTTTTAGCCAATTAGGCATAGCACAGCTGAGCAACAAAAATATATATACACTTCCCCTTTTAAATAACTACCGGAATCATTTAACATTTTCTGTAAATATTTTCGCAAAAACTCCTTTAAATATTTTTAAAATATTTTTTCAGCTCTTCATACCGCATATCACAAATTGTAACCGTAGGCAAATTATAGTCTGATTACTTCAAAACTTTGACCCACATATCAGCTTGACTGTCAATTTTTGACAGTGCCACACCAACATTAGAGATTTTTTAGTTATTCTTGGCAAAGCGTCTGCATCCACCCGCATGCAGCGCTTTACTAAGCGTAAAATTTTTGACAGCTGTCAATGAATTTGAAAACGCTTAGAGCATTTTGATAAGAAGTGGCAAAAAAATTCTGAAAGCGAAATTAAAAATATCGCTAGCTTAGAAAGAAAAGTTGCTAAGTCCCATTTTAAAAATTTTACAGGAGAGGAAAAAATCTTCCTATAGCCATTTTCATTAACTATTCGCAAGACTTTGAATCAAACATTTTGCGCGTTTAAAGCAGAGCAAAACTCCATAAGAATCAGAAGCATTCGATATTTATTAAAAGATGTATTATTTTGGCCTTATCGGATTTGTG
>NW_016187033.1:0-4473 GCF_001687245.7 Rhagoletis zephyria | reverse complement strand
GTTGTCGTTTATTTAGTAAAGTTTTTACTTAAGTAAAAAAGCATTTGCATTACTGGTTTTGTTTCCTAACGCAACGCTGGATGCCCGCAATAGCCCAGAAATGGAGAACGCATGCATTCCTCAGTTGGATGGTAAATGCCTTCTTCTTCGTGCCCGAAATAGCCCGGACTTTTTCTCCGGCAAAAATGGATAAAGTGTCGAAAGTGCATATCAGCTGTTTTGTGTTTCTATGTTGCTTGTCTTTAATTTGTGCTTTTAACGGCCCGTCTCCACAGGCAAAATTTTTTGCCTACAAAATGTCATTTTTATTGCCTGACATAAATTTGTGGGTGGGCATTTTTTATTTCGATAACAGCATTTGAAAGATGGCTATTTTTGCCGGTTAATCACTTAAAAAATTTAAAAAATATGCTATTTCACTCCCAAATACATAATGACAAATATTTTAATAGAAAACAGCTCAATTTTTGCTTTTATATTAAAGTATCAATCATGTTGCCGCCACGAAGTCATCGCGCATATGTAAATGTAGCTGTCAAAGTATCAAATTGCTAGCAATATTTATCAAGATAAAAGCTCTGATAATTATTGCTTGCCAGGAGCAATATGCGGTCTCCATTGGCAAAATTTTGCCGGATAACATTTTTGCCTGTGGAGACAGCAAGTAAGGAATAGTGAATGACCCGTTGGATGCATTTTCAATCCTTATGTACTTATTTAAATTTGTAAAACCAAAATTCAATTTCCAAGTGTTTGCACTTAAGTGGCAACAACAAAAACCACGTAAATCAGCTCTTTCTCAAACTCTGGCACGAAATGTGGTTTTTGCATTCCCGCACTTTTGGACATTTTACCGTTTTTGAGAGCAACTTTATCGCTTACTCTCTAATTACCGAATCCGGTCCGGATTGTACGGGAATGAAACTACTATTTGAGGTGCCAAAGTACGAATGAATTTAGTAGATATCTTAATATCAAACGGTTAAGGAAAATAAACAATAATCGGTAATTTTTTTTTTGTTTTATAAATTAGCAAACTAATGAAATGCATCGAGAGTTTTGAAAATTTTCAAGTTTTTTTTTTGAAAATTGTTTATAATTTTTTTTCTGGATTCTTCGTGTCTTATTTTTCCGGAGTATTTTTAGAAGTTTAGCAATTTTTCGGGAGATTTTTTTATTTTTATGGGATCATTCGGTACTTTTTTGGGAGTCTTTCGTCCAGTTTGGAACTTATCGGGATTACTTTTGTATACTTTTTTTTATGTATGTTACCGTATAACTTTGCACCACGTTAACCGATTTCTTTTTTTAAAGGAAGGTGGTCCTATTCTAATTTGGTTTAAATTCGATCATTGGATCAGGAAGAGATTAACGATAATCTTAAATTTTCATATGAAAATTGAAGCCGGTTTTGTTTTTTGCTTAAAAGTTACTTGTTTTCTAACGGGTCTATAAACGTAAAAATCATCTTTAATTCTCTGTGTAGAGGCTTTTGAGTCGACACTTTTGGTTTTTGCTAACGGGACTTAAACCGTTGATATAGTTTGAAGATTTTCATTCTCAAAATTTCTTTCGTTATATTTATGGAGCATTTTCGAATGAAAATTTTTTTCAGGGAACTCAGCAAAACTTTTGTTAAATGGAGTTTTTCGTTTTATTAAGGTTCGTTATTCACTGTAAAGTGGTATAAAAATATACGCGGAGAAAAAAAAGTTTAAAATTAAAGTTAAAATGTTAAGGGGCGAATCTTAAGATTTTTCTAAATGGATAAAAAAATATCCGTATTTTTTTGTTAAAAAAAATATATATATTTAAAACTGCCTCAAAGCAAAGCAACTTTTTCGTAGAAATGGTATAGAATTCTTGAAAATAAATATTTTTTTATTGAAAACGTCTTCTTCTTTTTAGGAGACTTCCAATAACAATACCCAATTTTTATTTAACCATATTTTATATTACCTATTTTTTAAAGGTCTCACATAAACCACAAAAAAGCAATGAGAGGACAACTGGGTTCTATTATTGGAAGTCGACTGAAAAGAAATGAAAATATTAATTGTCAGGAATTCTATACCATTTCTACGAAAAAGTATTTTTTCCCCGTATAAATATATTTTTTTTTTTAACAAAAAAATACGGGTATTCTTTTTTTCAATTAGAAAAATCCTATGAGGCTAGAGCTTAACATTTAAAACTTTTTTCGAACCTAACTGGTTATTGGGCTATCTAGTTATGTAGTGAAATTCAGAGTTTTATTACAGTCCTATTCTAAAAAAGTCACAAAACTCAGCGCATCACTATTGTAATTTATACTGCGCCTCAAAGTATGACGCTACAACAAATAGGTATGTCACTAAAAAAATTTTTATTTTTTTTTTCATTTCCTTAGACTTTAAATCTAGTTTTTGTGTGATTTTTTAAGGCGCAGTACAAATCACAATAGTGAGGCGCTGATGTTTGTGGCTTTGTTGGATTAGGCGGTTAGTTTCCAAAACTATTAACCAGAAAGGTGTGATGAATACTGCCACATTTTATTTCACGATGGAATTTAGCGACACCACTTTCGAACTCACCCATTTTTACCCACTTTGCTCCTCTTCACTTTACTACAATTGAGTTTCCGCAGCGACAATCAGCACCACGTTTAGTTCGCCACAAGTAGCTGGTAATCTATACACTAAACTCTAAGTCAGCGTAAATTGCCACTTTTATACTTTTTCCACAGCTAAGCAAATCCTTTACACATATTGCATAATACACAACATAGGGTCGAAGCGCTTCCGTTAATACAATTTAAATTTTCCGCCTAACTGAGTGCCAAGTAATTCTTTTTAGCTACGCTACATCGGCGTTTAAAAGAAAGAAAAAAAAATTAATCATTACGATTAAATTTCGTTTGATTGGATTCTTCTTATCACAAATGTGCACCAACCAGCAGGCAGGACATAGCCAGCAGCCAGGATACCGCTAGCACATTGTGCTGTTAAGAAAGTGTGAAGTGCGTGTGAGTTTAGCTTTGTTAGTGGGTTGCATGTTAACTCCGTTTTTATTGTATGTAGTTGCAATTTTGTGTGTGGTAATCGACTCCTTTGTGCCGCTCGAATGCTTCTTCAATGTAATAAAGTAGAAAATAATGAATGAAAATCAGTTTATGAATGAAATAGATGAACGTGCAGAAGGATGTGTGTATGTTTTTTTTTAAGTGTTCAAAAATAGATTTGTACTAATATATTATTTGGAGCATATGCATACACACATAACATAGCATGTGTCATATCACTTTATTATTTGCAGTTCAAAAAAAAAAACGAAATGTATTGACGTCATTAAATTATTTTATAAGTAAAAGAAGCTGGTAGAATAAATAAGTATATTCCATGATTATAACAGGTGAAGTAATAAGAGCGAGATGAACTGGCTTGTTTAAAAAGTTTGCTTTAATTTATTTTCTTCATCAATTGTGCTTATCATAACTTTACGACACTCACATATTTGCAAGATTTGACCATTTATCTTAATATTTTTTAGTCATAATTATTTGTTTATAAAAATATAGTATATTTTTTAACAAAAGTCATGACATAAATCCAAGCTTCAATCATTGTACAACATTTAAAAAAAATCAACAAACTTTCGTAAAAGTTTATGGCCCTATTCATAAAAACTAAAATAAATTTAATGACTTTATAAAGTGACATTTTCATAAAAAAATTTCTGTAAACCAGTTAAAGTCGACTTTATTTTTTATGAATTTTAGCGTTAGAGTTTTTTAATAAAATTTGGCTACAAAACACCGTTGATTGTATGATTTTTTTTGTTTTTGTTGAGGATGTCAGTCATTTTCTTCCATACAAAGTATGGTCGACAAAAAAAAAATAAAAATTGTCAAAAATCAACGGCATTTTGCGGCCACTTGAAACTTTCGCTTTGTTATACTAAATTTGAGTTGAAACTGCGTACTCAAAATATTTCTAAAAAATTTAATCAAAAAGCTAGAAGTTTTAACGAAAGTTTTTTTTTTGGTGTTGGTTACGGCGTTTGAAATGTGAATATATATGGTGTTAAGTATTACATATTATTAACTGGGCTTTAATAAAAAATTAATAAGCATTAAACAAACGAAAGGAAAATAGTCAAACTGGTCGAGATGTCTGTCGCCTCCCTTTTTTTATATAACAGTATTGAACATGCATTTTTATAACATGTTTCCACTGTGTATTAAAAAATTTAGGCACGAAACCCCAAGAAGTCCCGATAATCCTGAAATCCTGAAGAATTTCGAAGATCCCAAAAAGTCCGGAAAACCTCAAAATAGTAATAGAAAACAAAATATCTCGAAAAGTCAAAAAATAACCAAAGTTTAAATCTAAAAAAAGAAAATAAAATACAATAAAATTCTCCAAATAGTTTTTATAAATGAGTTTTTTAATAAAACTTAAACAAAATGGCGTATGTCACTTCATATCTCTTGTA
>NW_016187031.1:3635-4474 GCF_001687245.7 Rhagoletis zephyria | reverse complement strand
GCTTAATATTTGCAAGTAAGTACTGTATTTTACAAATAAAAATGAAGAGAAGTACTTTTTATAATAATTTGAGTGCTGAAAAGAAAAGTTGTGAGAGAAGTGCAGAAAAATATAAAAGGCTGCCCCAATTTGCCGATTCGGATTGGGGCGAGTGCAGTGCCACTGCGAATGCGCAAAATACTAGCGCGGATATTTCATTTTCTGACTCCGATTGCCGGTCGGAAAATGAAATAGAAATTATACCAACAGAAGAAAAGTGTAAGGAAATAAAATTGTGGGCAATTGAAAATAATATTTCACAGGCGGCATTGACCAAATTGCTTTGTGTACTTAAAAAAATTGGTGTTAACGATCTTCCCTTGTGTGCGAAAACTCTTCTCCAAACTAATAAAAATAAAGCACATATTCAGTCAATTGCTGGAGGAGAGTTTATGTATATTGGCATACAAAAGTACTTTGCGTCCGATTCGTTTACGTTTTTAAATGAAAAAAGTGAAGTTTTAATAGACGTCGGAATAGATGGTTTAAAATTGTTTAAGAGTTCCAACAAAGTTTTGTGGCCAATTTTGNAGGCGGCATTGACCAAATTGCTTTGTGTACTTAAAAAAATTGGTGTTAATGATCTTCCCTTGTGTGCGAAAACTCTTCTCCAAACTAATAAAAATAAAGCACATATTCAGTCAATTGCTGGAGGAGAGTTTATGTATATTGGCATACAAAAGTACTTTGCGTCCGATTCGTTTACGTTTTTAAATGAAAAAAGTGAAGTTTTAATAGACGTCGGAATAGATGGTTTAAAATTGTTTAAGAGTTCCAACAAAGTTTTGTGGCCAATTTTG
>NW_016187031.1:0-3314 GCF_001687245.7 Rhagoletis zephyria | reverse complement strand
CGTATGAAAAAAATTATAAAAAGTCCCACTAATATATTACAGCAACTATTTTTAAGACTCGAGGAAAGAAAAAGTTTAGAACAAAAGCAATTAAAAATTGGACAATTTTCGATCAATCCTAAGAAAGAGAAAGACTCGTTTTGTTTTAGCGAAATCACAGGACCTTTTAAAGTTATAGAGTCGCGTTTGGAATCGGGAGAAGAGATAGTAATTGGATACAGTTTTAAAGAATTAAGTAATTACTTTAATGAACCCTTTGAATCTTTTTCTTCTCTTGGTATTTTACTTGCAAGTGGACTGTGTAACGAAAAAACAAAAATTTCCAAAAGTATTATTAAGTACAAATATTTTTGTGTTCCATTTGAAAATAAATTTATCTTAATTCCCCTTCTTCACCACCTCTTTCACGACTTTTCGAACTAGTTATGTTTCATTCAGCCTTATCGCCAACTCCATGTGAATAAAACGTTTAACAGGCAAAACAAAAACAAATTGGGAAAAATTGTTTTTGTTTTGCTTTATAATTTTTGGGAATATTTGTTCACATGAAATTCATAATAAGGCTGATTAAGTTGCTTTATATTAAAATTCTAAGTCTTATACTACTAATAATTTTTTTTTGTTTTCAATAATTTACATGAAATTCCCGTTAGGGACATGGACAAAGCGGAAATAAATTCCATTATTTTCGGGGATTCTGAACCGGTGGCCTCCACATCAATGGGAGCAAGGAAGAAGGTGAAACTTTCCTCCCATTTCAACTTTGCTTCTCATAAATTGTGATTAAGATAAATATTAACTAAGTGTACTAATGAAATCTATTTTAAGTTTTGAATTCACAATTGGACCAGAGTGCNTGGGGACTCTGAACCGGTGGCCTCCACATCAATGGGAGCAAGGAAGAAGGTGAAACTTTCCTCGCATTTCAACTTTGCTTCTCATCAAGGTAAATTGTGATTAAGATAAATATTAACTAAGTGTACTAATGAAATCTATTTTAAGTTTTGAATTCACAATTGGACCAGAGTGCTCCGTTAACCGATTGTTCTCCGCCGGTGTCGAATCCTAATAAAGGTAAATGGAAACCATTTGTTGGAATATTTTAACTTATCTATTCTTCCATTGTTACAGATGTAATGGAGATGTTGCATCACATTTTTAGTAAGCAGTGTGACCTAGAGGCCCGGATGGACAAGATAGAAGAGAATGTATGTAATTTCCTCTCATTTTGTTCATTTATGTACAGGGTTACCGGCTAAGTCATCCTAGATATTTAAGGACATTTATTATATAGGTCGTTTCTCATTCATCAAGTCATTCCCATTTCATTAATTAGAAATTACCTAAATAAAAATGTCATTAAGTATCTAGGACCACTTTCCCGGACCCTGTATTTATTTCAATATATAGTCCGAAAAAAGTCAGCTAAATATATTGCTCTCAACACATGATTTGGTAACTATAACCAAACAATGTAGCTATAACCAAATCATGTGTTGAGAAAAACATATTTAGTTGTGTACATATGTATGTTATTTATACAATTTAGATGATCCAAAAACCTGACATGTTGGCACATCATAAAGCCGTTAGGGAGACAAAAGTGCTCACCAAAAAGGTGCATCAGATTATATGCAAAATAAGTGGAGAGACTGGAGAGGATCTCCATAATGAGCTCAACGACATCCTGCCTATGATGTCCATTGACGCCGTTTTTGACATGGAGGGGTAGCTCCATGATACAACCTACCAGGACGCGGTTGTAAGTATTGTTTTGCTGTATATTATATTACCTGTTTATAGAACAACAGTTTTTTCTTACAGTCTTCGTACTTGTACATAATGAAAGGAGCCACCGGGGACATTGATTCAGTTATTAAACGAATTTTTAGCGACGAGGTCCTCGGCTTGTTCAACTGGGACGGACGTTGCAACAAAAAGGCCCTGTCCAAGCTAAAGCTAGTTGGCACTGTTCTTTTTGGTAATTTCTGTAATTTTTCGAATTTATTAAACAGTTTTACATTGAATTTGTATTCCTTTTTCGGCAGACATTTTTAAACTCCAAGGAAGAAAGAATAACTTTTGAAAAGGAAGTAAGAAAATTAGTGGAATTAAGTCATAATCGCATTAAGCAGAAAAAGTACTTGTCCAAACAAAACATTAGTTTGTGAATTGATCAATGATAACATTTCGATCTATACTTATACTTATAACTTATACTTATACTTAACTATACTTATACATATACTAATATTTATAATAACATAAATATTTGTATTCTATGTATTTATGTACAGTGGCTCAAAGCCAAAATGGAAAACACCAAACATTTTTTCTTTTATAATATTTACAAAGATTTTCATGTTAAATAATTTCTGTATTTTTTTTTAATATAGTACAATATACAAAAACCATGAAAGCTAAAATTCCAAAGTTTGTACAAAAACTAGGAAAATTCGACAAAATTTTCATGAAAACTTCTAACTTTTTGATCAGTTCTTTCAGAAATATTTCTGGTTTGCAGTTTTGTGCCCATTATACGTTAGTATAATGTGTAAGTATTTCTAAAAAATCTTTTTTATAAACAAGATAGAACTTTTCATTAAAACTGTCGAATTTTCCAAAAAAAAAATTTTTAATATTTACAAAGTTTTCATGTTAGATCATAGAACAACAAAAACATAAAAGCTAAAGTGTACAAAAGCTAGGAAAATTCGACGAAATTTTCATGAAAATTTCTAACTTTTTGATCAGTTCTTTCAGAAATATTTCTGGTATGCAGTTTTGCTCTCATTATACTTTAGTATAATGTGTAAGTATTTCTAAAAAATCTTTTTTATAAACAAGTTGGAAGTTTTCTTAAAATTTTGTCGAATTTTCCTAGTTTTTTTTTCAAACTTTGGAATTGGGTTTGGTGTTCTATGAGCTTTATTTTTATTAAAAATTACAATAATTATTCAACNAACATGAAAAAAGTTGTAAATATTAACAAAAAATTGTTTGGGGGTTTCCATTTTGGATTTGAGTCACTGTATGTACATATTAAAATATACATAAATATGCATATATACACTTGTGATCAGCTAATTAAGCCAGCAATATTTTGATAAATTTTGACTATTTTTCTTTTGTTTATTTAATGTTTATTATTTTTCCACAAAAGTCTAGCTTATTATATAACAAACACCATATAAATCCACATTTCAAACTTTGCGCAAAAATTATGAAACATCTGCAAAGTTTCAGCTAAATATTCAGAGGACCTTTTTTTACTCTCTTTTTTGTCCTCTCAATAGTCAGAGAACCGAGTACGG
>NW_016187030.1:0-4475 GCF_001687245.7 Rhagoletis zephyria | reverse complement strand
TCCCTCTCCTTCTCTTTCTCTCCTTAGAGACAAAGTATAAAAGAAGAAGAAGGACACGTAATCTACTTTTCCTCAAACAAACCCAGTTCTCTAGAGCAAGTGCAAGAGGAAGAGGATTCAAGCAGAGTCCACAGAGACGCGAGACTGCAGGTTGCAGACTAGATCTGAAGACAAAGATGCACCAGAATCAGCTTCCTGAGCTTCCTAGCTCTGTCTCACTTTGCCTAATTAATTCGCAAACTCGCTAATAAATGGCAAACTCAAGACAAAGGAGAAGACGACGACTACAAGAATAGACACTAAACTCTAGGAAGAGGAAAAAGAAAAGCTGCCAAGAGCAAAGAGAGAGAGAGAGAGAGGAACTGATCCTCGAGCAGCAGCAGCAGCACAAACTGATCACAAACAGCACACACAATCGACAGTAGCCGAAGTAGTAGTAGTAGTAGTATGCACCCTAGCCAATGAATAAGTAATGAGATGTAGTGAGAGGAGATTGAACTTGAGGATTTGAGCTGGAGCTGTAGCTAGGCAAGATAGCACAGGAACTGGGGAGCAGATAACGAAAGAAGNAACTGATCACAAACAGCACACACAATCGACAGTAGCCGAAGTAGTAGTAGTAGTAGTATGCACCCTAGCCAATGAATAAGTAATGAGATGTAGTGAGAGGAGATTGAACTTGAGGATTTGAGCTGGAGCTGTAGCTAGGCAAGATAGCACAGGAACTGGGGAGCAGATAACGAAAGAAGGACAGCTGCGCAAACGAGGACAAAGTTCTCATCTGGTGTCCACAAAGAGAAGAAACGGTATTACTGTTATGCAGAAAAAAAGAAAAAGTGTGTCTCTTTGAGCTATGCTAGTTCTGCTTCTGCTTTTGCTGGCACAAGTTCGCTGATGAAGATGCAAGTGAGCGGTGGTGGTGGTGGTGGTAATGAGCGCATCAGCAGCAGAAGCACTTCAACAGCAGCAACAACGGCAGCAGCCACCTTTTCTGCAATGCAAATCGGCACTGTGGTGGTAAACGAAAGAAAGAAAGACTCGACTCTGACTGACAGTCAGACTAAAGAAGTAGTAGTGGGGGAAAGAAGCTCTGCTGCTGAACAGCTTTAATTAGACCTGGCACATCAGTGCTCACAGTAGCAGCAGCAGGATCCCCCTCCTTCTCCTCTTCATCGTCTTAATTATTGGCAATGAGTCGGCAGAAGCAGCAGAAGTCAGAAGTCTGCTCGCAGAAGCACCGCTGATTACCGAGAGAAAAAAGGCACTAAAGCTTCTTCTTCTTCTTCAGGGGACTAAACATAGCCAGCCAGAGGTAAGCTCAAGAGCGGCGGTCTGTCGGTCACTGCCATGCTGACCACTAGAGCCAGCCAGTCGGCCATCAGTTGAGCACATCCTCAGCCTCCGAGTGCCAATTAGATAACGAAGTGCAGGCAGTAGAGACGCTGGAGAATATAAATTTATTATCGCCGCTACAATTGCCCGGATTAAGAGGAGATAAGAGGAGGAGGGAAAGAGAAGAAGAAAGAGTTGTCTGTGATGTAGGACAGTAGGCGAGAGAAAGAGCTCAGCTGAAGAAGTAGCCAGTGTGTCTGTGTGTAATATTGGGTTAAATAAATGCTAATTACACGGTAGGAGACTGCAGTCAATGAATCTGCAAAAGCTGCTGCTGCTGCCGCCGGTGGTAAAATGATGACCGGTGGCCAACTCTGTACTACTGTCGCTCCTTAGCTAGTAGAAGGAGACTTTAATCGGCCGACTTAGAAGAGAGATGCCAATTAACAAGCATCAGCAACTCGACTCGGCTTTACACATTGTGTCCTCTCACTGAAGAAAAAGGGGAAAGAAGAAGAAGAAAAGAACAGCGCAAATGATGCTGCTGGACAAAAACGGAGAAAACCAACAAACGAGAGCAGGCAGACTGGCTCATTAAGGCTGGGCACACATTGCATATTAATTCAACACAGTGGAGCTAGTCTCACTTTTGTTTTGTCCTTTTGTTGCCCCCTTTTTTAAATGCAGCCAAAAATGACTCAATTTTAGCAGTGGTGCCACGCCTGTTCGTTTTTGGCCAGAAGTGAGAAGTAATCCAGAAAAAAGGTTCTAAAGCAAGTCTAAAAGCAGTCTTAATTGTCATTTGCTGCTTGCTAATCAGGATCCGCCACAAAACAAAACCGACACTTGGCGTGGTCTCCCACAACTAAATTGTTCATTGATAAAAATATTTAGCACTGATTACAATAAATAAATAATGCAATGGGCCCAGCAGTGACAAGAATAGCAATCAAGCAAGGACATAATTAAGCAGAATTTAGGGAGCAAAAACACAAAAAAATCATAAGAAACTCGGTCAACACAAATCATCACAAGGAAAATAAAGTGCACCGACCAAGCAAACACCAGCAAAACAATTGGGCAACAAACGTCAGGTCGAGCACAGGTGAACAAGCACCTCCAATTGATTTGATTTGCCCGGCAAATGCTGAATTGCGATGACGACAAAGTCTCATCCGAGGAAGAAGAAGAGGAAGAAGAGTGCACCGGCTGACCTGAGCAGACAGGCAGTCAGCAGCATCGGGTGACCAATTGCCTGTCGCTTTGTCTTAGCAGTGCCACTCTTCACGAGAGCAAGTGAGCAACAGAGCAAGTTAATGGTCAGTTAGTGGCAACTGCAGTCAGTCGCGCCCAACACACTGTGTCCACTTGTGCAAGTGGCCGCAAGCATTGCAGCAGCAGCAGCATTGTCTTTGCAGACGACCAAGACTAAGAAATAAGAAATNGACTGCAGTCAGTCAGTCGCGCCCAACACTGTGTGCCCAACACACTGTGTCCACTTGTGCAAGTGGCCGCAAGCATTGCAGCAGCAGCATTGTCTTTGCAGACGACCAAGACTAAGAAATAAGAAATGAGAAAGAACACTGCCGTTGCCGTTGACGACGCCCAGAGGAGAAAAGGGAAAAGAGGAAAACAACGGCATTACTGACCGGTGAAATGCACACACAAACACACACTGAGTTAGTCAGACAGTGTAGACACAGCAGCAGCACATTAGTGTGCTAGTGGTCAGACTACGAAAGACTAAAGACTAAAGACTCTGTTTGAGAAGTCTCATTACAAAGTAGTGGTAGTGGTAGAAGAAGTGTATCACCATCAAACAAAGGCCAGCAACAATTAGTGAGAAGTACTAGAGGGACTCTCCTCCTCCTTAGCATCACTCACTAAGGGCGCCAATTTGTTGTTGTTACACTGTACTACTCACTTTCCTCCCCCAGGAGAAATCGTATCATTTCAGCTGTTGTAGTACTACTTTGGCTGATGCTGGTACTAATTAATAACTGTAATGTAGTCATGTACTCTCACTCACTCACTCAGACTGACTCAGACTTTGATGCTGGCAGTGTAGAGTGTAGAGTTTCGGGCGAGTAATTGATTCGGCGCCCGAGAGCTCTCTCTTTCTGCAGTGTATTTGTCCGCTGCAGCATCTGGCGCCAAGAGAGAAAGAAAGAAAAGACAACAACTGAACGAGAAAAAAAATTGTACAACAGAAACGTTCAAATGAGCTGGAGAAATAAAAGAAGAAATCTAGCCAAACTGCCAGCATCCAAAGTGAGATGCTCAAGAAGTGGTAGTAGTGGAAACACGATACAGGACCATTGAAAGAAGAGGAAGGCAAAAGAGCGCTCGTGAAACGTGCAAATATATCAAAGATTGCCATTTGAATTGGCCTGTGTGTTTCTGGCCTCTTCTTCTTCAATGGCATCTTTTGTTTTGTTTGCACACATTATTCTGCAGCCCTTCTTCTGTTCTCGTGTGTAATTTAATAACAATCAGCATGCCCATTAAGCCCTCCTAGAAGAAGAGCAGCAGCAGCTCAGAACTCGGCGCCAAACAATTAATTTCGCGGCGGCGGCGGCGGCCGACACAAAACAGAGCAACGGCGGATGAGATGTAAAAGATGTGTGTAGTGTCATTTGTTTCTCATTTTTCCTTCTTTCCGTTTCTCCGTGCTTTTATGCTCATGCTGACGCAAAAAACTAACAACAAGATTATAATTGCCATGCTATACAATCTGGGCGCTTTTCTGCTTCCTTTTGGGAAGAGCAAAAAATCGAGCTCGTGCTCTGCAGAATCTCAAAAGAAGAAGCAAAAAAGAAGCAATTAAAGAAGAACAAAGAAAGAGCGGGGCAGCGAAAAATACTAAATGAGAGTATGAGGATTCACCACAACTTTCCGCTACACTCTATTTCTTCTTCTCACCTGTTTTAAATAAAGAAAAAAGCAACGGCAAATCCTGCAGAGCTTTCCCATATTAAATTAGCGTCTCAAATCTAATGCTGTTACAAATGGGGCAAAGGTAAAGGCAATTACACAGACAAACACGCAACTCACAGACAATTAAACAGTGCTAAGCTAAACAAAGAATCAGAGGTGAAAAAGAAGAAGAAGACACAATCTTGCAAATGAGAAAAATTACACTG
>NW_016187029.1:323-4483 GCF_001687245.7 Rhagoletis zephyria | reverse complement strand
CCTACTAAAGTTGTATATTTGTTTGCACATACATACATACATACGTACATACAAATATATTCTCGCTTAGATTGCTTTCGTAATTACCTTTTTCATTTTTATTTAGTAAATTTTTTGTGTTTTTTTTCAACCATCGTCGTTTACCCTTTTCAAAGCCTGAAATCTTTCAACAAAGTTAACACCTCTTTAGTCATCATTGACATATGACCGAAATGTAAAAAGAATGTTAATTTACGCGTTCTTCGCAAATAAAAAATGGAATAGGGTAAAAATCAAAGGCTTTACTTCAACTAACTTTCGAAATTTCTAGACTAACTGTAGGCACGCAAGCACAGTTTTTCTTGACGTTTTCATGCCATCGATATGGTATGTTACTTTATTCGGCGCCTCCGGATATCGCATATTAGCATTTCTTGTTGCATAATTTTGTGCGTAAACAAAAGGGTTCGCCTTCCACACTAATTGGTATTCAAAGAGATTTGTCAGTAATTTTTCAGTGGGAAAAATTAAAGTAATCGATAAAAAAGCTGAGGAAAAAGGAACCGGTGCAATTAAAAAAAAGGCAAAAAACTTGAAGCATACTTTTAGGTGATTAGGAATGCCTATGGCTTTTGCAACTTTGCTTTAATTGTGTTATTTACAAAAAATCTGGGGAAGAAAGACATATTTACATATCCATATAAATAGTATATGTATGTACGCTATTGATAAATTTCCGCTTAATGTGGCGAAATTGCCTTGATTTGGTTGTGGCTTCAGTTTGTTTTTTTTTTTCTTTAGCTTCTTACTCAAAACGTGAGTTGGAGGTCGCAATTATGCGCTTAATGAGTTGGCATAGCTAAAGGGTTATGGCGGCAAGCATGCTTTGCATACTTTCAGGCGTTATACCGCGTATTTTTATGGAATCGAACGTATTTGTTTGTAGCCGTTAGTATGCTACAGTGTTTTAAAAATAACAAAAGTTATTTATTTCATACAAAAGGCTGATTTCACTTTATGCAAAAAAAATTAAAAATGAAGTTTTTGTGTAATTGTTTGAGGCGCAGCTATTCGAAGTTGGCTATTTGCGCCGAAAACTATTCGCCTTGAACTATGCGGAATTGGGGGTAAGTCTAATGTGACCAACTGTACTTCTTTCCGAAGTACAGTACTTCTGTTTTCACTCTTGTACTTAGTACTTCGAAGTACATTGAAATGTACTTCTTTGGCGAAATTTTGTACTTCAGGAGTGAGATTTTGTAACCAGTTAGAGACATTTTTGTGACCGCTATCGCATGATATAAATGTTTTTGCGTCAAAAGGTGAGATAGCGATTCGAAAATTGTCGCTAACCGGATTCAGAATCTCCCCCCCCCCCCCCCCNTCTCCGATCTTCATCACATGGCCTGGGCGATAAATTCGTTCAAACCTTAAAGTCGCCGGGGACCGATGGCAGCATACCTGTTCAGCTGCAAAGGACTCTGAAGGTGTCGTGTAATTGGTTGGATCGTATTTATGCGAACTGCGTGAGGACCGAATACATTCCCAAGGCTTGGAGAATAGTCAGTGTTGCGTTCATGCCGAAGGCCGGTCAGGCCTTTGGGATTTTAGGTCTATCAGTCTCTTCGGTTTTGCTAAAATCGCTTTTGCCGGAAATGCTAGAGAGACTGTACATAAAAAACGCGATTCCTCCTCACTGTCTTTCAAGAGCTCAATATGCTTATTGCAAGAAAAGGTCGGTGAATGTCGCCCTACACACATAGGTAAAGTGGTCAGAGGAAGCCTTCACGCATGAAGATTATGCAGTAGAGGCTTTCTTCGATATCGAGGGGGCCTTGAACAATGTCACTCCTGAAGCAATAGTCAAGTATATTCATAAGGCTTATCTCACTCAGTGCAGATTCAATAGGAGCGCTCCACAAAGTGGTGTTTTCTCTACCCTGCTCTGGATTGCGGTTGTAAACAACCTGTATGCAGATGGTGTGGAACTTTTGGTTAAGAGACGATTTTTATACACCCTTTTTGATCTGACTCAAGGTTACCTGAACCTAGTAACTAGGTGGGCGATCAACGGCAGCTGTCGTGAAACACTAGCATTGATGGAAGGGTGGGAAAGGTATCGGTTGCGTTGTACTGCTGTAGGGGAGCTATCGTTATAACATGGGGTCTCTCGCCCAAATTAATTTATTAGCACTAGGAAACCAGATTTAAACACATATTGTTTCAAGGAGCCCTTGTCTGGTGGAACTCACTAGAGAGGGCTACACTTGTAAAATAGGAATTAACGGAGCATAAGGAACCACACCTACACTGGCGCTTAACATACATAAGTAGAACACGGCGCATGCGGATATTGCAGACATAATTGTCGCAGCACGATCTGATACTGGGCTAAGGAAAACCGGGCGCTTTTGTGAAATAAAAACGGAAAAGAAGGCCTTTCTCTGCTGCAGAGAATGCTTTTATAGGGCACTTTTAAACACGTTACTTTTTAGGGGATAGCGATGGGGGTCTGACAGGCCATTTTGCGATTGGTATTCATGCGGTGAGACTAGGAATTTTAACTGAACCTTTTGTATCAGCTGTTAAGAGGAAGATGAGGTGGAATTTTCTCCACACTTTCTTTTAGACTGTCCAACCTCCGCTAGGCTAAGCTGGGAGCATTTTGGCTCACACTTCTGAACAAACACTGAGCCCTCAGGCATCGAAATTAGGCGCATTCGAAATTTCGTAATCGGCTCGCGGCATTAACTTAACTCAACATAAGCTGTACTTCTTTTAACTATGAAATAGTTGGTCATATTAGGTAAGTCACCATTAATACCAATTCAGCGCCTATAAAATATGCTTCACGAAATTCTTAACATGATTAAAATATAGCCCATCAAATCCCCTTTTAAAAGCTTTGCAAATCTTGCAGACTAAAAGCAACAATATTCCCCTTTTGTTGTCATATATTCGAAATCATTTCACTGTACTCTGTTGACTCCTTGCGTACTGATTTCTCACACAATGCCTAATACCAGACTAAGTTCGCAACACTTTACGCATAATTAAAAACTTAACATACAAATCTTCATCCCTTGTAACTTTAACTACACAAGCGTAAGCACGACGAAAGCCTTTGAAGCGTAAACAAATCATTTGACAACATTCAATAGTAATTTACATAATTTGCATTTTTCCACACTTCCTTAGCTGCGAGGCATAAATATGTAATTCAAAGGCGAACAGCGGAGAGTTACAAGGATGGGTCATTGATGTATTTTGTAAGCATTTGCTTAGGTTAACTTAAGCGGAAGAGGGTGCTTATTTCATGGATGGAGTGATAGTTATGTATTTGGAGAAATATTTCGTGAAGGAGTAAAGAGCTGACACTGGTTGCTTTTGCATAATTTAAAAAGAACTTTAACTTTTTATTGCTTTTTAGTTTCTATTACAGCAGTGACGGCCAAAACATATCGCGTATGAGGAGGAAAGGATTTTAACGCTTTTTGCAGATTTTATATGATCGTGCTCAGAATAAAAGCTTTATCTAGTGTCTCAGTCTGTGTCTGTGTATCAGTGATGACCACGGAGAGCTTTTACTCAACGCGAGTCCATATCGGCAGTCACAGTCACAGTATATACAGTAATAAACCTTTTCGCAGTTTTTCGCATTGATCCCCGAAGAGTACTTTTGGGTTGTGTGCAGTGTTTTCGCCTCATGATTGGAAAAATGCTCCTTCTCATTATCAACACTGATCAGATTTTACCCCCGAGGAATATTCAAAAAAGTTTATTACTGTATACACTGTGGTCACAGTCACGGTCAGCTAGAGCTTTTAGTCGGTGTTTGTGTATATCAGTGACAGCTTGAATGATTTCTACCAGTGAGCACTATTTTGAGTATTATTCGGATATATAAAATATATAGAAAGCTCTAAAAACACTTCCCTACTGTGGTCGTGACTAGACTTAATGATCCATGAAAGGTCAAAGTTCCTGAGCCAAAATTCGAGTCTATTTTAGGAATAAACTGAAAGGACTACTTGTTTGTATTTGTTTATGTCTAAATATATTTCAATACATATGTTTGTATGTATTTTAGGGTGGTCCGAAATAAGTAAAGTCGGTATTTTAATGCTCCCACCCTTCAAACTGTTCTATTTCGAAAAAAATACATATATATAAATATAAAA
>NW_016187029.1:0-313 GCF_001687245.7 Rhagoletis zephyria | reverse complement strand
ATTATAAAATATTTAGAGGTCGCTTAAAGCGGTAGAAGTTTTCCATGTATTTTAAACGGGAAAACAAGATCTTTTCGTAGAAATGGTATGGAATTCTTGAAAATCAATACTTTTTTCTCTTCAGGAGGCTTACAATAACAATACACAATTGTTTATTTAAAATTTTTTTTTATTTGTGTTCCCATTGCATTTTCTGGCATTTCCTGTGGGTTCTGGCGGACCTATAAAATATAGTTGCTATGAAAAAACTGTTAAATAAATAACTGGGTATTAATACTGGGAATCTCGTAAAGAGAAAAAGAGTTTTCTGATC
>NW_016187028.1:0-4475 GCF_001687245.7 Rhagoletis zephyria | reverse complement strand
TTCAGAAAGGATTTTTAGTTCAGTAAAACTCTCGCAAAATTTATCTACCATGTGGATTTTACTTAAAAGTATAAAAAATTCATTATTTATAATTTTTTATTTATTTGATCATAGTTCTCATGTATATATTTGCAACATGTTGGGAATGGCGCCCACCCTACTAGGCAGGCAAAAGAAAATGTTAGTATTTACTAGTATTCGGTTTTTTTGTTGTCTGAAAGAGTTTCACCTGAGTTTAGAAGCTGAGTAGCGTTTCAAGTTCTTAGAAATTACTTTGCCAATTTGTCCTCATCTAATTCACGCTTCCTACAATGCACATGCTACCCTCACTCAAATACCTCCTTAACAAAGTTAACTTAAAGGCAAAAACTTTAGACTGAAAGGATGAATGTTGCTTGAAATAAAAATGATACTTTATACCATTTACTACAGAAAAACTTCTGTAAAAGGGTACTCAACTTTTTTTTTCTGGAATTCTTTTAAAGTATTTCTGTACATATATATACTAATTTAAATAGATCAGACAAACGAAGTAATAACTTTATATATTAATATATTTTTAGGCCGTTCATCTTTCACTGAATAAACTTATGCACCTACTGTTGTGTGAAGGGTATAAATAGATTTCGTTTGGGGGAGATGTGCGAGAGAAAACATGCAAAACTTGTCATGAACTTAGCCCGAGGCTGCCTGCCATGCTAGTTAGTTGACTGTTCGGCAGGTAACTTTGTTCTGATGTTCTTTTTGCTGATGAAGAAAATTCACTTAGGAAAATATGTCGGGTAGAAAAAACTTTGACACCTGTCGTTGATATGGAGGTTAGAAGTGAAAATAAAAATTATTAGAACAGTTCTAACAACGAATGGTGGTTATGTTAGAGTCAAATACTACATTATTCGAATCATGCCCATCATACAACCACACATGCATTGTAAAATAAGCAAGCACTTTCATGACTGTATCTACATAGTAGTTAATGCTGTTAGGTGGGTTGAAGTAAGTGTTGACAAAAACATAAGTAGACAATAAGTATTAACTATACAAAGTAAACTTTACGTAACACTAGCCCAGGGTTTACACCAGTCAGCCACTGTGCGGCAGATTTTGCACACATTTTGTATGCATAAAAATCTAAGCCCAAAATGCACTTGTTTATTCTTCAAGCCTTTCATCGACTATTCTTACAATGAGTCCTTTCTAACACCGAAATATATTGTGGCTGTGGTGACTTTAGGAGGATGGTTCCGTGCGCAGAAGTGGAAAACTTTTGACTGCCATTCACCTGGGAGAGGCCAGAAGCGATTCTTGTGCGTACGGTTCAAATCGCAGCTCACAACGTCCGGATATTTATATCCACGTATCCTCTGGGTAGCAACCAAACACCCGTTTGGGAGCGAGCTAAAGTGAGAAGGCGTAAAACTTCGCGTGCGCTGGGTTTGGGTCCCGCCACGTTAAACCCCGCCCAATGAAAAGAAGCAAACAGCCTCGGATGAGACCCCCTTTTTCTGATGACGACCACGGCAAACGTATAAAGGACTATGATTTAAGTTTACACGGTAGAGCAACTCTAGGATATATTCACTCTAGCTAGAGTCAAATTAGAGAAATCTCCACTTTTCTCTACCACGAGCTCCACAAGCTGTGTACACGGTAGACAATTACTACCTCTCGCCTAGTGTTAATTTTCTATCTCGTGTTGCTGTCAAAAGTTTGTTGTGTGTAGGTATGTATGTCAGAGCCACCATTCACCTATTCGCTGACGCCTTGAAACACTTTTTCGCACTAGGAATGAAAATTTTGTTGGAAATAAAGCAAAACTCAGATTTGGTATTATATCCTGTTTAAAAGTGAAATAAAGCTTCCCCCCCGTTCAATATGGATAATACCCCTTATATTTTAACCAATGCTTGTGCCCCCTCCTAAGGAGGGAGACTACTGTATTGCCTATTGAAATTCCTATAAAAAAATTATTTGGCTACGTTCTAAATGTACTTAAAATTGTGTGCTTGTACCGAATAAACGATTTAATGTCTTAGCCATTTCAAAATTTAACAAACTGTGATGAATTTCATTGTCAAGACTTTACCATACGTCTCTGTAGAGCCAAAACTCTATTTAGCTTGCAAAATAGAACGTAGAGTTGTCGTATAGTTTTCGATCTAGTTGCGATGGACTGTGTACATGGCGAAAAAGTCTCGCTAAATAACTCTCGCGTAGACTGTATAGGTGAGTCTCTCGTAGAGCTCTATTGAGTATTTACACGTCTTTCTCTATCGTGTATACTTAGCCTTAAAGAGTACACCTAGAAAAAGGTTTAGTTATAATTACCTACATATGGTTTGACTGCGTTTATACACGGAAACTTTTGTCGACGCGATTTTTCACATTCCCTTTTGGTGTTGCTCATTTCATTTACACACGACGATTTTTGTGTATGCAATTGTTGTTGTCAGCTGTGAACCGCTAACTCAATTTACACAGACGAACAAGAGCACAAAGCGTGTTGCCCGAGCACGAGCAACTCGGTGCCCCTCTCCTTTCCTCGTCACGCTCTCTCCTACAAACGTCGAGTTGCGGCAACAAAAATCGCCGTGTGTAAATGAGCACTTATAGTGACCAAGTGGCATAGTTGGATATCTATATTAATAAAAATGGTGTGTTCGTATGTCACGGTCGTCAAAACTCGAGAACGGCTGAACCGATTTGAATATTTTTTTTTTTTTATTGTTCGGTGTAATACCAGAACCAATGATATCGCAAAAAAATTGCGGGTTGCCACAAATTTGCAAATTTTTAAACCCAATTATATTGATAAAATAAAAAAATCATTACAATGTTGGTACCAAATTAAAGAGGTTTAAGAAAGATAACTGCTGGAAATATTGTTGATGAGGGTTGCCACTTATTTGAAGATTTTAACTCAGTCAAAATGATAAAATAAATGAAATATTACAATATTGGTATCAAATTAAAGAGGGTTAAGAAAGATAACTGCTGGAAATATTGTTGATGAGGGTTGCCACTTATTTGAAGATTTTAACTCAGTCAAAATGATAAAATAAATGAAATATTACAATATTGGTATCAAATTAAAGAGGGTTAAGAAAGATAACTGCTGGAAATATTGTTGATGAGGGTTGCCACTTATTTGAAGATTTTAACTCAGTCAAAATGATAAAATAAATGAAATATTACAATATTGGTATCAAATTAAAGAGGGTTAAGAAAGATAACTGCTGGAAATATTGTTGATGAGGGTTGCCACTTATTTGAAGATTTTAACTCAGTCAAAATGATAAAATAAATGAAATATTGCGGAGTGGGTGTCAAACTAAAGAATTTTAAGAAGGCTTACAGCCGAAAGTATGTTTTTTGAGGGTTGCCACCTGTTTGAAAATTTAACTAAAGTACATCGACAAAATAAATTAAATATTACAATATNGGCTTACAGCCGAAAGTATGTTTTTTGAGGGTTGCCACCTGTTTGAAAATTTAACTAAAGTACATCAACAAAATAAATTAAATATTACAATATGGATATCAATTCAAAGAGATTTAAGAAAGATAACTGTTGGAAATATTTTTGAGAAGGTTTGCCACCAATTTTAAAATTTTAACTCAGTTAAATTGACAAAGTAAATGAAATATTGCTATGTGGGTATCAAACTAAAGACTTTTAAGAAGGCTTACATTCGAAAATATTTTAAAGGAGTGTTGCCACCTGTTTAAAAATTTAGCGTAATTTAATTGATAAACTAAATGACATATGACAATATAGATTTTAAATTTAAGAGGTTTAAAAAAGATAACTGCTGGAAAAATGTTTGAGTAGAGTTGCCACATCTTTCAAAATTTAAACTCCGTTATTTTGATAAAATAAATGAAATGCGGTAATTTGGGTATCAAACTTTAGATTTTTAAGAAGGCTTACAGTCGAAAATATGTTTGAGGAGGGTTGTTATCTGTTTGAAAATTTAACTCAATTTAATTGATAAAATAAATAACTTATTATATAGGTGTCAAATTAAATAGGTTTCAGAAAGATAACTGTTGAAGGGTTGCAACCTATTTGAAAATTTTTTTTCAATTAAATAGATAAAATAAATGAAGTATTGCCATGTGGGTGTCGAAACTAAAGNCAAATTTTATTTCAATTAAATAGATAAAATAAATGAAGTATTGCCATGTGGGTGTCGAAACTAAAGAGTTTTAAAAAGGCTTACAGCAGAAAATATGTTTGAGGAGGGTTACCACCTGGTTGAAAATCTAACTAAATTTAATTGATAAAACAAATGGTATATTACAATATAGGTACCAAATTAAAGAGGTTTTAGAAAGATGACTGTAGGAAATATTTTTGAATATGTCTGCCACCTATTTGAAAATTTTAANTAGAAAGATGACTGTAGGAAATATTTTTGAATATGTCTGCCACCTATTTGAAAATTTTAACTCTGTTAAATTGACTAAATAAA
>NW_016187026.1:0-4476 GCF_001687245.7 Rhagoletis zephyria | reverse complement strand
GGTCAAAATATCGCACTCCTATTATTTTGTGGACAACTGTATGTGTGTAAATACTACTTTATAATACTAAAGACGCATTCTAAACTGGACCTGCTCAATTCAACTATTTATGTGTAATATTTATACATACATACATATGTATGTATGTATGTAAATGGTTAAGTCTTACATATTGAATTTCACATACATACTTAATTATATAATTGTTTTTTTTTTTTATATGTACAACGAGGCATTGCTCTGTAACTTACCACTACATATATATATATATTGTTCTTTACATATTTGCATGTGTGATTAAAACCGGTTGAATTCAACTTTTTATTGGATTTTTCTAAAACTAATTTCTGTTCATAAAGGACCTCACAAATAACTTAATTGGATTTCCAATACCTGTTCTTCTCAAAAAGTTCCACTTAGGGAAATTTTTCAAAAGTCACTGCTGATTTCAATCGAAATGTTTCAAAATTTTCAGCATATTATAATTAACTACAAATATGTATTTAAATTTGGTGGAATAAAATGCATTTTATAAGGCCTTTTCTGCTTCATAAATAATTGCAAATTGTTCCCATTACACAAACATGACCGATGATACTTTCTATTCGAACCAATTTTATTATATGTCAATGCAATAAAAGATTTACTTTATCTTCAGTCTTTACTCATTTCAATTAAATATTTTTGTCGTAACGTTTCGCAAGCTTTCAATACTTAAGATATGCATTTTTACTGAATATGTCAATATACATACATATGTGTGTAGGTATTACCCACTAAGAAAAAATATACGCCAAGCTGAAAGCACAAAGATCATTTTTTGAGTATTCACAAGAAAAAATAGTATTTCAATTTCGCAATTGGACAGCAAAGTTAGTTCAGAAAGTATTTACTCATTTCTTCAATTCTCCCATGCAAAAAAAAAATAAATCAAACATACTTTGTATGGAAGAAAACGCTAAATCAAAACTAATAAATAAAAGTAAATATTCAAAACTTGTAAAAGAAAATCGTTTCTATATATTGTTCAACCATTGTATGTATGTATGTATGTATATTACCATATCTGATTGCACTCCTTCGTAGATACCGTTCCACAACAAAAGTGATTAAATTTCCAAGCCGCTGGCACTAGGTGCCGTTAACCGGCAGACGGTTACATCACTGAAAGGATTTATAACAACAAATCCAGGCGGTGCGCGAATTTAATAATTCTCGATCTGGAATTTTCACAATCCGAGTAGGTATCTGATATTAAAATGAGTAACTTATGTAGTAGGCCTTCTTGAATGAAGCCATTCTAAAAGGCTTACCCAAGAAGGGCGAAAAAATGTGCTTAGCTGCATGCCTCCTAGAAGAGATTTTCCTATGGACAATTTACGCGAATATATTAGGCCGATTCTGAACAGAAACTCCATGGGATTTTTTTGTTTGTTTTTTTTTTCCTTTCCTCCTATTATGAAAAAAAATCGCCTGAGGTTTTTTTTTATATTAAATGGCGGAGTTGAGTTGTCAAAAAAGTGTCAATCAGCGCTTTTGAAGTTCGAATTTCCTCCTCCCAAATTTTCGGAGAAAATTCTACTTATTCTAATTATTGGAGGATTTATTTCTCGGGAGAAATAAATTCCCAGAGAAAAACTCCCCGGGAGTATTTAGAATTGGGCTGTATAAGTTTATATCGTTACCTTGATTCACAGAGGCCCTAACCAACACTTTTTTCGAAACTGCGGTTTCACAGATTTCGGTAGGATATATTTAAATACAATTTCAATAAAAATTCTAGCCTTAGTACCAAAAACAACGTAGTTACATGCCACTTTTTAAAAACCCTACCGGTTTTTGTTATACTTTTTGTTTTTGTTTCTCTAAAATTAAAAATTTGTTGGTTAGGGCCTTTGTGAATTAAGGTAACGATATGTATGTAAAAGCTTAAACAGACGGCAGTGTTGATCCGGATCAACTTGGGAATTAACTGCAGTTGATTCGGATTAAGTGCGAGTTAATCCGGATCAACGCTGCCGTCTGTTTAAGCTTTAAGTAATGCAGAGTGGAAGACCGCTGGACTCTCAGGAAGGGCTTTTTGCTCCTGAAATTACCTATGGGGGCCGAGTCTAGACGAGTAGCAGTTAAGTCGGCTAGAATATCCTGACCGTAATAGGGCCAGAGTAGCGTGGGTCTCTCGTGGTAGTCGAAACTCAGAGTGGAGATCTGTGTGTCTGACTATTAATGCCGTTGATCACTAATCAGTACGTTGGTGGGTCCAGTGATTGGTCGATCCATGTACTCGAAAATATGCCTTCTAACGTGACAAGTCTGGAGCTTCGTCCACTAAGTCCCCGGCGACCAAAGTTTAGAATCGGCCGCCCAATCGCCTTGTATGTTACTAGCAACGTTTCTCTGTATTTTTCCCCCCCAAGTACTGGCGGCTAGCGACAGGAGGACCTTGTTGCGGCTCTATACTTTCTTGACAATTGCGGTTTTGTGCGCGCAGAAGGAAAGCAGGCTATCAAAAGTAGCCCCTAAATTGTTCGGGTTGTTCACCGTCGGATCTGATCTCTTTCGTACAGGTAGTGAAGAAGGTCGCGGTTGATTTCGTTGGGGAGAGGGTTGATTTCACTCCTTGCAGTGAACCGAGAAAGTTCGGAGAACAGTCGCCAGTGTATGAGATCAGGGAAATTCCTTTCGGTGGCCTTCGAATCTTCGAAATATTAAAGTTAAACAATAGGGGGATAGGACAGCAACCTGTTAATGCCTTGCTTAATTCTTCTAGCTTTTGAAATTTGATGAAAGGTTTTCCGGTTGCGGTTGACAGGGGGTTGGCAGAGGGTTGGCAGGTGCGGTTGCGGTTAAGCTTGAGTGATTATGGATTTAACTGTTGTTGTCGCGGTGTGCGCTTTACGGAAACCATGCTGATGCTTCGCTGGGGTAGGTGGTAGAATTAGCAGGACCCCCAAGTATCTTTATAACCGGGGAAAGGAGGACGATAAGATTCTCCTTTGTTGTCTCGCTTCCCCGGTTTCAGCAGTGGGACCACCCTCCTCGATTTTCATACATCGGGAATGATGACAATGACTATTGACAAGTTGATAGCCTTGGTGAAATATACTCTGGAATTTTTGTGAGTAACTGGTATAGGTCGTAGCTCTAGTCGAATAATTCACGAAACTTCTTTAAAGATTGAAACACCCAGAAATCCTCAGCTTATTCATGAAAAAGGTACATGTGCAAAGCTTTGCTTAGCAAATAACTTATAAAAAAATTTGTTAGTTATTGACAAGTATGCAAATGATTTGTATGAGCCACTTGAGAATTTCATAATGTTAGAAATCTTTAAAAAAAAAGCTTGATAAATTCTTCGACCAGGCATACGGCCTGTACCCGGAAAATAGAAAGATCGCACTTTTATCTAGATGCTGTTCCATCTGGTTATCGTAATAAATGTGTTTAAAATAAAAATAATAAAAACAACAAGCNCATACGGCCTGTACCCGGAAAATAGAAAGATCGCACTTTTATCTAGATGCTGTTCCATCTGGTTATCGTAATAAATGTGTTTAAAATAAAAATAATAAAAACAACAAGCCAAGTATTTGAAATATATAAAAAGAAATAAAAAGCATAACTAAAATAAAAAAATAAATAGCAAGAAAATTAGAAGAAAACAAGTAAAACTTCGATTATGTCAAGAACCAAATCAAATAAAATTAAACTCAAAATGTGTTTTTCATTTATTTTTTACTTAAACTCAATTACCATTACTACAGCAATACATTGTATTATTTAACTCTAAAAACTTTTAAATAAACGCAATATAACTTAAATAAGCAATAAAACGTAAATATGTAAATACATATAAATTTTTTGTGGTAAGATGAAATAAAAAAAGTATAACAGAACCGACACAGTGGGCTGAAATGGTTTGTTTTGTTTTTATAATTATGCTTAACTTTTTAGCTCATAAACTTCACTCACATGGACAGATACATTTTTTATTACACTTTTCATAATTATTTCATGTACTAAGTTTTGCTTTTTACAGCTGCACCACACACTATGCCTGGTTTGTTAAAATAAAAATTATCATTTACGTACAGACTTATAAGCTGGTTCAAAACAAAATTTTTCACGATTTACAAATTAACGCCTTAAGCATTTTAAAAATGTTAGCATTAGTGCGTTATTGCTTGGCTGCTCACCTTATTTTTATGTACAATTAATGCAGCAATAATTAATTTCAAATTAAAAATAAATGGATTGAAATAACTTAAATTTTTAAAAGGAAAATAGTGGTGACTATAACAGTAATCCAACGTAGTCCGATTTTTTGTGACATCTATGAAAATGGCTATGAACGTCTGCATTCAAAGTATAGACTACGTTCGTGGCTATTAGATTTCAATGATACGATTTCACGAAAAATCGGACTACGATGGATTCTGTGATAGCCTTGAGTATGTTTTACAATTTCTTGCAAAC
>NW_016187025.1:0-4476 GCF_001687245.7 Rhagoletis zephyria | reverse complement strand
TGTGTGTGTGTGTGTGTGTTTATGAGTAGGCAGCAGCATCGGCTGCCGTCTGTCAGTCCAGTCAACTGTACAGCTGCCACCGTACATCTTTTTAGCCGCCTCCATCGCTTCTTCAGCTCCGATCTGCTTTTCCCCTCTTATCAGCCAACTCGATCAAGACGAGTCATCATCACTGATCATATCACTACCGAACCGGGTGCACGCCCCCCCCCTCCCGCTACCAGCACTCCCTGTGAGCGACGGTGCTCACCGGTGATCGGCACAGGCAGCCAAACAAACACTCAGAAGTCAGCAGAACATACCAAAACAAACTGTGCCGACCACCGCCTCTTTCTCTCACACTCTTTCTCTTTGCTCACTCCTCTTCATCCCATCCTGCTCTTCTCTTCTCTTCAGATCTCTCCATCACATTACCGCCTAAACGTAAACAAGATGGGCAAGTTTTTGTCTAAAATCTTTGGGAGCAAGGAGATTCGCATCCTGATGCTCGGTCTAGACGCCTCCGGCAAGACGAGTAAGCACGCTTTTACCAGATTCCACAACATTATTACAACTTTCCCTTTCTTTCTTCCTTTCGCTAGCAATTCTGTACAAATTAAAGTCTGGCCAACCAGTCACCACCATCCCTACCGTCGGCTTCAATGTAGAGACTGTAACGTATAAAAACGTTCGCTTCAGCGTCTGGGTAAGCCCTTTGATTGATTGAAGCACTCAATCAGCCAATCAATCGAAGTAGATCATCCCATTGTCAGCCAATAACTCATCAACTTGTTATTGTTGTTTGTTGACAGGATGTAGGCGGACAGGATAAAATCAGGCCACTATGGCGGCACTACTACACCGGCACACAGGGGCTCATATTTGTCGTCGACTCCACTGACCGGGATCGCATCGACGAAGCTCGGCACGAATTGCACAAAATTGTAAACGATCGTGAAATGCGGGACGTTATAATTTTAGTCTTTGCAAATAAACAGGACCTCAATGATGGTATGTGTGTTTACTTGTTATTGTGTCATTTCCTTTTTGTTTTCTGTGCCTTCACTGAAATTGTTTTTTCTTCTTTTTGTCGCCTTCCGTGCCTGTGTACGTTGTGGCGTCCATTCTACAGCCATGAAACCCACTGAAATACAAGATAAACTCGGTTTAACGATGAACAACTTTCGGCAACGAAACTGGTACGTCCAGCCAGCATGTGCTCTCTCCGGTGATGGCCTCCACGAAGGGCTGACCTGGCTAATGTCAAATCACAAGTGATGTTATATTCTTTTTACCACTTATTCTTTTTTATGCAACAAAAAGCACTGCTTCTCTTCTACGTCATGTCTCCTCGGAAGGACCAAAGCTGAGCTTGCTCAGCCTGACCTTTTTCACCGAGACAGGGCCACTATTGTCTATTCCAATTTTTTATTTAACTTGTTAAACAATTTTTATTTCCCTTTTGCACTCTCTTCTTGAACCTGCTCGTACCTTCTAGTTTCTGTCTATATTCTATTTTTTAAACATTACATACAGCCAACACCTTTNACAACAAAAAGCACTGCTTCTCTTCTACGTCATGTCTCCTCGGAAGGACCAAAGCTGAGCTTGCTCAGCTTGACCTTTTTCACCGAGACAGGGCCACTATTGTCTATTCCAATTTTTTATTTAACTTGTTAAACAATTTTTATTTCCCTTTTGCACTCTCTTCTTGAACCTGCTCGTACCTTCTAGTTTCTGTCTATATTCTATTTTTTAAACATTACATACAGCCAACACCTTGCCACCTTGACATACCAACTGAACACCAACCAACCAATGCAATTAGAAACACACACACATATTTCATTCATTCATTCATCCATCAATCACCAAGTTTGTACTCTCTTGTATACTTCTCTGTCTGGTTGAATTAAAAAGCGACTGTACAAAGCTGAAAACTATGGAAATAGGAATCTTTATTCAAAAAGTGATGAGAGAGAGAAAGAAAAACAGAAGCATAACATAGTGATGAGGTGAGTGAGTGAGTGAGAGAGTGGGGTGAAGGGTGAAAAGGGCGAAAAAGCAAGGAAAATCAGATTGAAACAGATGAAGATATGTNGTACTCTCTTGTATACTTCTCTGTCTGGTTGAATTAAAAAGCGACTGTACAAAGCTGAAAACTATGGAAATAGGAATCTTTATTCGAAAAGTGATGAGAGAGAGAGAGAAAGAAAAACAGAAGCATAACATAGTGATGAGGTGAGTGAGTGAGTGAGAGAGTGGGGTGAAGGGTGAAAAGGGCGAAAAAGCAAGGAAAATCAGATTGAAGCAGATGAAGATATGTAACAGATGGTGAACGACTGAAGACAAAGAAGAAGGAAGAGGGGANTCTTTATTCAAAAAGTGATGAGAGAGAGAAAGAAAAACAGAAGCATAACATAGTGATGAGGTGAGTGAGTGAGTGAGAGAGTGGGGTGAAGGGTGAAAAGGGCGAAAAAGCAAGGAAAATCAGATTGAAACAGATGAAGATATGTAACAGATGGTGAACGACTGAAGACAAAGAAGAAGGAGGAGGGGTTTTGTGAGACAGACTAGGAGTTTGCAGAAGTGATCGGGTGGGTGAGGTGGAGGTTGATTACGGCGGAGGTTGTTCGTGTTTGTTGTATGAATAGAAAAAGAGAGAGAACTTGACTTAGCGACAGGAAGAAAGGATTTGACGTGGGATACAACAGGTGGTGGTGGGGTGGGGCGGGTTTAGTTAGGAATCATCACGCGGAATCATCGGACAGCGGCTGTCTGGTGGTCGTGGTCACACAGGGCGGCTCGAGGAAGACCTCCACCCAGCAGGGACACTGCAGCGTGTCCGGGCGACTGTAGTTGGCGCCGAAGCCCTTCACAAAGCTGAAGCTGAACTCGTGGTGGTAATGGTGTTTGTTTGCGAAATGGTTGTGCGTATTCTTTGACTGCTGCAGCTGGGCCATCCGCTGAAGACGACTGGCAACGGCAAAGTCGTATGCCTTGATGATGTGCCCCGGTGGCACCTTCGTCGGCACCGGGAGCACTCCGCCGCCGCCGTTGGCCGCTGGGTGTGGCTGAGGTGGTGGTGGTGGCGGTTGATTGTTCGGGCGGTGGTGACTGCCAGTGCTGAGCGTCCTCGAGGAGACAAAGACCGGACAGGCGGAGCGGTTGTACAGCCAGACGCTGTCGTCCTCCTCGTCTCTGAACAGCGACACGCCGAGGCCGATTTTGGAGCGCGTTTTCGCCAGTTCGTTCGTCGGGTGGCGGCGGCTGCGGAAGAAGGACAGCAGGTTTATTTGCTGATGAGGTTGTCTCGATTCAGACGGCTGCAGCGGCGGTTCCACTAGATATCGGCTAAGCTCAACGGTTTCCAGCGCATCAACGGCGCCGCTCCCATCCAATGAAGAAGAGGCGGTGAGAACGTTGACGGCATTGCCCAGGCACTCCTGGTCACCCACTCGGTCTCTGAACTCCCAGTACGCCACTCGACACCATTTGGAGTTGTGCGGGTGGTGGTGCGGCTGCTGGTGGTGGTGGTAATTTCGAGCAACATTGTTTGACTCTGTGGAAAAAAGAAGAAAAATGTTGTATTTATTAATTGGAAAAATGATTGAAATTGGTTGTTTTGTGTGGGAAAGGGATTGAATCAGTGTTGCAAAAGTGGTCATGACGCTCTAACCTGTAGACGAACTGCTGCTGCTGCTGCTCTCACTATCAAGTGAACCGATGGAAGGACTGTCACCCGAAAACCGGCGCCTAGTCGACGCCCTTTTAGAGCACTTTGAGTGAGCACCCNAGGATTGAATCAGTGTTGCAAAAATGGTCATGACGCTCTAACCTGTAGACGAGCTGCTGCTGCTGCTGCTCTCACTATCAAGTGAACTGATGGAAGGACTGTCACCCAAAAACCGGCGCCTAGTCGACGCCCTTTTAGAGCACTTTGAGTGAGCACCCGCAAATGGACTTTCAAAAAAGCAAAGTCTCATTTTGGTAATTCAGTTTGGCAGTGTGTGCACTNGGGATTGAATCAGTGTTGCAAAAGTGGTCATGACGCTCTAACCTGTAGACGAGCTGCTGCTGCTGCTGCTCTCACTATCAAGTGAACCGATGGAAGGACTGTCACCCAAAAACCGGCGCCTAGTCGACGCCCTTTTAGAGCACTTTGAGTGAGCACCCGCAAATGGACTTTCAAAAAAGCAAAGTCTCATTTTGGTAATTCAGTTTGGCAGTGTGTGCACTGTGATCAGATGGCAAACGGCAAATGGCAACAGAAGGGCAAGTGTAAGTGTAAGTGGTGGCCAGCAATCAGTGTCAGTTGTCGGTGGTGCTACGTCTGTTGCGCCATGCCTCATGTCTGTGTTGTCTGTCTGTCTGACTGACTGCCTCTGCACACAGTCACTCAGTGCCGAGCAGAAGTGGTGATCAAAGAGATTGTCGGCGGTGGTGGTCGTCTGTCCACGATTGGCCGGGCAGATGGCCGAACGCCACCACCACCAC
>NW_016187024.1:0-4477 GCF_001687245.7 Rhagoletis zephyria | reverse complement strand
CGAACGGCGATAGTATTTTTATGAGTAGCTGTTTTTAACCATATATGTATAATTAAAAAGGAAATAGCGGTTGGCAGAAACAACACAAATGTATTAAAACCCAAATTTGCATCCGGCTTGTATTAAAATTTTAAGGTAGTATTGTGCAATTAAATAAAATTTTTGAATAAAAATTGTGTGGTCAACAATCAACAATCTTCCTCTTATTCTTATTTGGCGCTGTAAACGCCTATGCGATTTTGGCCGAGTTCAACAAAGCGCACCAGTCATTTCTCTTCTGTGCCAACTGACGCCAATTGAAAAGGCCAAGTGAGGCCAAGTCCTTCTCCACTTGGTCTTTCCATCGCAGTGGGAGGCTCCCTCTTCCTCTGCTACAACCAGCGGTTCCGATTTGAATACTTTCAGAACTGGAGCATCAGTGTCTATTCGAACGGCATGGCCAAGCCAACCGGGCCGCTGTGTTTTATTTAACTCGCTGCACTATGTTCAGCTCGTTGTAAAGCTCATACTCGCCGTCGCAAAATCTTTCTCCATATAACAGCACGGGCGTTGGATTCTGGCTGACAATATTATCGGTGTTTGGCATATTTTGAATACCCGGTCTATGCTGGATTTATTGGGTCTAATGCCACACTGACAAGGCCCAATCAGTTGGTTCACGGTGGGATTCAGTCTTCCACACAATACACTCGCTAAGACCTAGTAACCTATGTTTGGAAGGCTGAACCCACGAGTTAACACGAATGGCGGGGTCGCCTTTCTTGTGGATTGGGGAGAGAACACTTAAATTCCAGTCGTCGGGCATGCGTTCATCTGACCATATTCTGCATAAAGTTGATTCCTGCACCTTATCAGCTCCTAGCCGCCATACTTGAATACCTCGGATGGCAGGCCGCCAGCTCCGGCAGCTTTGATGTTTTTCAGCCGCGTAATCGCTATTCGTACCTCATCATAGTCAGACGGTGGGACATCGACTCCATCGTCATCGACTGGGGCTCGGTAGTTGCCATTCAATAGGGCAGAGAAATCATACCGGCATAATTTAAAATTGTTCTGGACCTCGATCTCTAGGTCGCCATTGTTGATCTTATCTTTCGTAAGTCGCCTAATTCTCTGGTAAAATCCTTGGGAATTTTGTCTGTCGGTCAGCATTTCAAGCTCATCGTAACCGTCCTGTATTTCGGCTTCTCTCTTCTTATTGCGGCAAATTCGTTTCACAGCGTGGCTCTGTAGGCGGCATCTTGTTGTTCTTTCGGGATCGCTGAAATGCGACTACTACACTCATCGCGTATATCGGATTGTTGAAGAGTGCTCTCTGATAGGTGCTGTGATAGTCGAGTGGCGAATAAGTTGGCCGTCTATTGTGATTGCAGCTTTTCGACGTTAATCTTTCTTTGCATTTTTTGGTGCACAGAGGCGGGGGCGTATTTTGGCTGCAACAGGATAGTGGTCCGGTCCATGTTTGGCCCTCGGGGTGTACTTACGTCTAAAACACTGGAAGCATGCTTTCAGTCTATCACAACATGATCGATTTGGTTTCGCGTTTTTCGATCTGGAGGCAGCCACGGAGCTTGATGGATCTTTTTATGCTTGAACCTAGTACTGCATACTACTATGTTTCGGGNTAGCCTAAGTCCGTTATTGGACGTTTCCTCATGGAGGCTGAATTTTCAGACAGTGGTTCCAAAGATCCCACCCAGCCTGGCATTGAGGTCGCCAAGAATGATTTTGATATCATGGCGGGGAAGAATCTCGCTTTGATGCGGATTTTGGCTAGGCGTTCGTCTACGGTGGTGAATGACAGTATTCGGGACTGGA
This sequence comes from Rhagoletis zephyria, assembly GCF_001687245.7. Classification (NCBI taxonomy): domain Eukaryota; kingdom Metazoa; phylum Arthropoda; class Insecta; order Diptera; family Tephritidae; genus Rhagoletis; species Rhagoletis zephyria. The sequence continues at coordinate 2,659 of NW_016187024.1, read as the reverse complement.
CTCGCACACCCACCCTTAAACCGAATAAGTCGGGGTGGGTTCTCCGAAGTTCCGTCTCTTTCTGCCGTGATCCAGGGCTTCACTCGGATTAGTTTACGCATCTCGCACATGGGTTGCCCCATTGCACTCCAATATCCACACTAATTTATAGAATAATAGAAAATCGAATTCTCTTAGATGGGTTAAGGCTTTACGCGCTATACAGAGTAGGCAATAATTTTCTTATAAGAACTCTATATAACAAGATTAATGTAATGTTCTAAAGTGTTACGATAAACCTTATGTAAACGAAGATGTATCACTAATCCATATACTATACATATGACAAAGGCGGAAGAAAATTCTTTCCAAATACATAATCTTCTCAGTTAAAACTAATTTTTTTCTCACCACTTTTCCATAAACTTCGAGTAAATACTTACGCATGAAAACTTCAACAAAAAGAAACTAAATGCCAGCTAAATAATTACAAACTTTTTTTGTTAAGCAAACAAACTTTTTCACTAAAATCGCATAAAGGTATATTCTACTCTTCTGTGTTTCTTTTCATTTATATGAGTTGAATGAAAAGGGTTTACAAAATCACAAAAATTCCAACCACTGTCATAAATTTCTTCCTCACAACTTTTGTTATTAATTTTAAAGTAAACTCATAACTTGCAACTCCGCTCATTTGCTTACTCTTTTATAATTAAGCTATTATCTTAGTAACTGAAATTTGTTTTCTCTATTATCAACTTTTGCTTTGCAGTGGGTAAGTAATTATTTATTCCTGTCGTCCTACCCATTGAGTGAGTTTTTTGTTCAGTCAGCTAGAAGAAAGGAGAAGAAATTTCTGCATTAACTGAATCATGTTTGTTTGTTTGTTTGTCGTAAATAAATGAAAGTGTAGATTGCAAATACGTTAAGTCGCATAAACACACGAATTATATGAAGTCAAATACATTGGCATAAATGAGAAAAGTAATAGTCTAACAAGAAAAGAAAGCTACTTCTTCATTGTGATTTTTTCACTACTGAAGACACCATTGAATAACAAAGTTTTACCAAATAGTGAATGCACAAGTATGCATGTACTCGGTAAAGAGAAATGTCAATCAGACAAATGTACGATAGAAATATTTGCATATTTTTACATAAGGAATTAAAAAGCTTTGATTTATCAAATGTTTAAAAGAAAACAATGAATTCATGAAATATAAATACATTTTTGTACCTGATAAAGTTCTTAAATTTTGTGCTATCAAAAATGTTTAAAGTCGTATAAAGCTCTTAAGAAATTCTACATTTTTACTACCATTTTTCAATATTCAATGCAAAGCAAAACTCAAGTAACTTGCTAATGAATAAAAGTTCATTGCAAATCACAAAACATGTGAAATCTCATTTAATTTCGAGCAATTTATTAGCTCAGTTAAATTCTTCGAAATCAACAGAAAGACGTTGAACTTTATTTTCTGGGTATTAGGCAATTTTAATTGAACTTTTTATTCTTGAACCTAGTACTCCATATTAATTACCAAGTTTCATGCTACGGTGAGATCGATCAGCTTCAGTCCGTTGTCAGATGTTTCGTTGTAGAGCTTAATTTTCCGACGATGGTTCCAAAGATGCCTTCCTTTCCTACCTTGGCAGCGATCTATCTAGGATAAAAACTATCATCGCTCTTGTTCAGCACAGAGTCGAGTTTCAGGAGTGGCTACGTTATGTCCGGAAAGTGAGTTTGCAAGGAAACTCGACTGCGCTGCTATCATCAAAGCTTTTGCCTCAGCTAAAGCCAAAAATGCGAAACTCTGAGAATTGCGTCAACAGTTTCAATAATTTCTTAGATAAAGTGAGTGAATAAAATTTTGCATTTGTATTGTTAAAGATTTTCCCTGATTCATTCATTCATTATCACTACCAAATAAATTATCGAATACTATACTTCAATATACTGTCGTCCAAAGCCGTAAATGCAATGGGTTTCCTATATAGTTAACCACTTTATTACTTTGGGCGACAATATACTACGATATTATTATTATTATTATTTTTTATCTATATTTTTAAAACCGGAAAAAATAAATTGAGCGTGGGGGGGCCATATTCGAAAGTCCCCCCGGGGCCCGAATTTTCTCTCTGCGGCCATGTTTCAAAGTGTTGTTCGAATGGGATTAATTTGTACGCAATATACTTACATAGATCCGTATGTATGTATATAGGTTAAATCATGCCTTCTAGTACCGCGCACTAGAGCGACACTGGAGAACTCCCTCGCTATCGGTACCCAACACTAGCTACCCGCCAGATTACCATGTAATGCACCCTTGAATTTAACATGGAGATGTCAATTTATGCCTATTAGATTACCATTCACCAGCTCTCTTACCAGCTACCATTGGCTTCCATTCAAAAGTTGTAATAATACGGTCGTTACCTTGGTAACGCAGCAAACAGTCAATGATGAACTTGTGAAATCACCAGACTTATCAGACTACCAGTAATGCTGTTCATCACCTGACACGAGTCCATACAAATTTATAATTTTATAGCGTTTATATTATTTTTAAGATTCGTGTGTTTTGGTACCCGAGGGTACTTGTGCGCACTTTGTTCATATAACGGTTGTTTGTAACAGCCAAAAATAATCGAGTTATATATAGAGAAACGTATACAT
>NW_016187023.1:0-4477 GCF_001687245.7 Rhagoletis zephyria | reverse complement strand
CGTGTCATTGGTACTACACTAATTTGACTGAAAGATCACGCAATAATTATTAAAATCTCTACAATTAAGAATACTTTCGTACATATTCAAATATTTCATTTCTTACTTAAATGTTTTTTAACAAATGTATGTATGTTACTTTGCTTGCACCGCGTTCTGATGTTGCTTAGAAATGCAACCCTGCCTATCATTTCACACTTTTCTTGAATTGACAGGATTCCTTCCTCCGGACTAAATCCTGTAAATTCTGACTAGGAAGAGCTGCTCAGTTACTCTCTCAGAAGTGTTCCCAGTTACAGGTGTTTTGTCTATAGGAACGACTTCCTGAAAGTTCTGACTAAATTCTTGGTATAGGAAGCCTAAACCGGACTCGTATTGCAACAGACTAAATTTTTATAAACGCGCAGCTGACTTCTCGAACATCTGATAAGCAATGCAATCCTTTGTGGTATCAGATATAAACATGGATTTGTCGATGTGTACACATTCCTATGTATGTATGGAATGGGCCGCGTAACTCACATTGTCGCCGAAATGCAAAAATGCCACAACTAAAAATCCAAAATTCACTTTTCGACTGATTATAATGCATTTCATTGAATTACAAGTCCCCCCCCATCGTTTTATGCAATACAAAATTTTTTTTAGTTGCGGCTTTTTTGCATTGCAGCGACGATGTAAGTTACGCCCATTCCATGCTATACTAACGATATGTATGTAACTACATATTTAGCTTTTATCGAACTCCCCATTTTTTTTTCTTATTTACTCCAAAATCGACGTTAAGTTTTTGGAAATATTTATACACTTATTTGCATGCATATGAATAATTTTTTACCTGCAGTATCATTTCCTTTCTATTTTAAGGGATGTTTTAATTTTTAAATACCCATACTTGTGTGGTGTATGTACATACGAAGGTGCCTCACCGTCGATAAATGTCGGCATACCCATGTCGGACATCTGTGACCAAGTCAAGCAATTTTTTAAAGTTACCTTTGTAGGTGCATACATACATACATAAATGCACATATGAAGTATATAAATATGTATTTACATACATATCTATATGTATATGTGTTTGATACATATCCTTATGCACATGTATATGCATGCATATATAAGTCCTAGGTATATATCGAAGCAACGGCAATTTATTTTGGATGTATGCATTTGTTGCCACGTGCCGCAGAGATCACGAACCGACTCGTAATTACATAAAGGACTTGAGCGCTTCATTGGTGACTAGAGACACTGGACACACTTAGCAGATCAACAAGTTTTAGAGGTCCGGGACTGAATGTTTCCATGCATATGTACATGCATGCACATTAATATGTTTGTATGTATTTATGTATGTCTGTATCTATGCATACAAATGCAGTCCTATAAAAATGCAAAATTATGCTCAACTACAAATTTAACTACCAATCCAAAGTGAAAGTTTGTGAAGCTCGTAAGTCTCAAAAACGCTTTGTGCAGTTCTGGACTTTTTCGCTTTGAGGAGTAGTCGTGTCAATATGGCGGCAGCTGGTCGATCAATCAAAACTTGTCAAATAAATGTCGCAATGATCGTTTGCTCAATGAATTTTGATTAGTTACTCTCATTGCGCATTATTAATATATGCGAATACATTTCACTCGTATCGTTTTAAAATCATCGCTGTACTAAGCGACGTTTAGTGGGCAAAAAAAAAAAAAAAACTGGCAATGGCAATTCACTCAAAGGATAATCGATTGTGTGCAACTTGAACTTGCGGTTGCGGTTNATACATACATAAATACATATCGTCGTTTAAAGTACAAAATGCGTTTGGTTGTTCTGCAAAACCGCTTAAGTGACATTTTTTGCCGAAAAATTGGATTTGCTCACACAAGCTCTTGGCTCAATTCTTATCCATTCGTTCTGAAATATACTAGCCAGAAATGCGATTGCTTTATAAAAAAGAGAACCATTTTGATATATGAGTGTTTTTACTCTCTAGAAAATAGTTTACTCAACATCAGGATATCCTATTTTGACTTGGATCATTAAATTTTACCAAGCTGGGAACGCCGATCTTTCATCTTCTCCCGCGTTAAGCCATAGCCACAGAAGGAGGAGTGATTTCTCAACTTTTTCAAAAAATTGTTGTTAGGTCAGGCAGTGAAAGGTTATATCGTATATAAAGATACTAATAGGGTGTTTACATGAGGCACTTTTACGGGCAACTTTTAGTTGAAACCAACAATCGTCTGGTGTAAACGGCCTTTCAACTAATCGCTTCCAATGAAGTTGGGGAGCAACCAACTTTTTATTCAACTAATCGCATCTAAAATTTCTTGTAAAATTGCCTCATGTAAACACCGTATATACATTACATGCCCCTGCTTTATATCGGTTTGAAGGGAGAATGAACAGTGGCTCGCGGTCAGATTTTTAGGCACGAATGCAGAAATTCGTGAAGGCGGCTTGTCATCTTTGCATAAAATCTGAGTATGTTTACGATATCTCAGTGGTTCTGGATATCAGAAACGTGCTTCTTCCACATCCTTTAATCCCAAGTAGTTGTTGAACGCAAATATTACAAGCCAGGTATATTATTAGTTTTATAGTTAGAGAATAGGAGGATTCTTGAAGTCTTGCAAAAGTATTACACAGTGCAGGGATTGCGCGATAAAGATCGGTTTTGCTATGGGCTATAAGCTTTGAAAGACTTCGCGAACGTCAGTCAACGGATGGAATGTGAAACCAAGAATTGTGCACCGAATGTACATGCATGAGATCCTGTCCGAAGGATGTTTCGAATGTCATTCTTGATTTATAACCGATAGATGTCTTTATAGATCAGTTGCTAACAACGCCATCAGACTGCGTGCCTTGGGGCTCGGAAAGGAAAGACCGTTGAGGCACGGTTCCCACCGACTATATCCTGTCGAAAACATGGCTTCACCACAAACCTCGCACGAATTTCCTGAGCCGTAGTGACTGGACTCAAGGAAAGGTTCAATTCTTGCAGGGCTTAACTATCCTCGCTGATGGGTCAAAGATGAAATGCGGGTTGTGTAGGCGTTTTCACTGAACAATATAACTTAAAGTAATCCTTTCGTCTACCAAACTATGCAAATGCTTTCTAGGCGGAAAACGAATTAAGGAAACAGTAAGGTAGATCAAAGAGAATGTACCCTCGGGTGAAATCTTCTCAGATAACCAAGCGAATATTCAGGAACTCTGATCTACCACTATTAGATCTCAAGCAGTGGATGTATGTATGTAGGAGAGACCTGGCCTATATTTCTGATCCATATGAAATTACTTTAACATGGTTCCCGGAGCATGGGAACATCTACGGAAATGAGGCAGCGGACAAACTAGCAAGATGCGGCTCCACACGGAATGTGTTCCACGCGGTGCACTGAGATTCAAATTTTCAGACATGCCTTCACTAAACCAAATTGCGCTGGATAACATAAAGCATCTCGAAACGCTTGCATTTCTCCAAACGCACATACCTACGAATATTCACCTCAAAGGACTTCCGACAAAGCAACCTAATTGCGTTAAACCACCTATGAATTTCCACAATTTTATCAGATTGAAAGGCAATCGCCGCTACCGCCTCGCTTACTAATTGTTTAATTGCTGCGGCAAATAAATTTCAAATCAAAATTTCCCACCAAAATCGCAAAGATACACACTAACATTCGTACCTCGGGAGGAGCAGCAAAGGGCAAACAATGAAATAGTACTTGTAATAAAAATAAAATTTAATAAAATAAAGACTCATAACTGTCAGTGAGAAATCAAAAATCAATCGTTCTCGCCAGCGCAATGCAACGATCGACCACACCGATCGAACATTGGCATTGTAAATAGGCTATAGGCTATCCTATAGGCCTCCTAGGGGCTCTTCAGTGTTGCATCGCTGACAGTGATGCTTGTTTATTAACGTTAGGGGCGTGTATGGCCTGTCAACATTTTATGTTGGTGGTCATTTTGCGGACCATTTACCCACAGCAGCAACAACAACAACAACATGCATTTGTTGGTAAGGATTCGTAAGGCAAGTGATCAGAGAAGTCAAATGCAATGTTGCTGGTGATCTTGATCCTGCTGTTGCGCTTAATCCTTATTTTGAGTGTTTCCTTTAAGTTCGAACAATGGCTCATAATGTGCGTACGTAATGCGTTGAGTCACACACCTACACACACACACAAACACACACTCGCAAAACTGAAACAAAAGCCATAGAAAGGGCAAACAATGAGGAAACAATAGCGCTGCTTTGTTGTGTGATGGAACGCATTATGATGCAAGGACCTTTGCCTTCGCCTCCACACACTGCCTTTAGTCTAGTGTGGCTTTGTAGCTATTTCTACATTAAACTGCTTTATATCCTTTTTTGACTTTTCACGTGGTCAACGGTGCAGTGCACGCTGGCAATATGCAGTAGCGATTTGATTCATTACTTTATTTCGTGAGAGTGCTGCTAGAGCG
>NW_016187022.1:0-4477 GCF_001687245.7 Rhagoletis zephyria | reverse complement strand
AAATTCCCAACAATCACCCATTCTCTTTAGGGCGCTCGACATCTGACAGCTTTGATGTGGCTCCGTTGAACGCCCAGCATGGCGTTGGTGTAGCAGTCAGGCGCGAAATTATAATTTCCGCATATAGACAAAATGCAACTCTGCGGCGGGCGGAAATGAAAGAAACACGGAAAAAAAATGTACAAAAACAAAAACATCATAAAAGTAAACCTCTATTTGCCGCATTATAGTATGTAGTAGCTATTGTACTACATGTGAATGAAAAAAAAAAAAAACGAAAAACAAAAATGTCTAAAAATGGGTTAACAACAACAACAAGCGCAATATATGTATGCATGTAAGTACATGCGAGAACAATATATTACGCATGTCAGTGTTATCATTTGCATTGTTTTTCTTTACAATATATGTATGCGTATATGTACATGTGGGTGGAAAAAACGGGCTTTGTTTAGCGCAAAAACTAATTTCACTTACAATGAGTTATTGCTGTTGTTAGCTACTTTTACTCACTACTAAATATTTGCCTTATTTGTTTTTTTTTTTGAACATAACACTATGCATTCGGTTTTTGTTTTGTTTCTGTATATTTCTTGTTCTTCGCATTATTTCACATAGTAGGCACTTAAAACACACATTTTTTCACCCATACATAATTTGCCTCCTTTTTTGTGGTTCTTGTGTGTTTCTTCGTTTTTTTGTGCGCTGCTTTTGTTTTCTCACCCATTTTACGGCAAGTATTTTCCACAGAGTTTATAATCTTTATAATTACTTACTTCCTCAATATGTGGCACCCTGTGCCTCAATCTTTACAATCCGCTTATATCAAAAGTGTTTTGTTGTTCGCGTCTTTTGCTTTTAATTTGAGTGCAGTATTGTTGTCGGTACAGTAACCTGCACTTAAGAGCATTGGGCTGAAGCGTGTCAACTAAGTTTCAGTGTGTAATTAACTACCGCGTAATAAGTTTCTGCAAAGTTTTCTCAGCGAGCGCTTCCGCTTGGCTCACTATAGATTTCCGCTTGCAATTAAGTAGCGGGCTTTATTAGTTAATTTCCTGAACAAACTTACTTAAATTGAAATGAAAAATGTGTTGATTAAGTAAATGAAATGAGATATGATCGGCGGAAGCAAGTGTTATCTTAATTAAATGCGAATCTTGGCCGTTATTAACAAAATATGAAAACTTTTAACAAATTAAAAGTAAAAAGTTAATATAGAATAGTTCACATAAAATAACTGAAATATTTATGACAACAACAAAAAATGTAAACTTCAATTTTCTGCAAAACAAAAACGTGAATCACTTTCTTCTTTATTGGCGCTAGATGGTATAATTCCGGGAATGCTACAGGGGAACAAAGCTACTATTAAGCTCTATATTCAAAGGCACCATTACTCTAAGTTGCATTCAAAAAGTTGGAGAAGAGTGAGTGTTATGGTATTCATTCCTAACCCAGGAATTTTATTTAAAACAACGGAAAGGCTCTTAGGTATCTATACAAGATCGCTGCTAGGGGAAGCGACCATTTCAAATGCGCAACTTGCGCATATTAAGGGAAGATCCACGGAAACCACTCTGCATGAAGTGGTGGGCCTCGTAGAAAAATCTCTCCACTTCAAGCAATATACTCTTTTTGCCTTTCTTGACACTGAAGGCGTATTCAATAATATCAAGGTCAGCACCCTTGTAGACCCCCTACAGAAACTGGGGGTTGATGACAGTGTCTGCAGATGGATACAATCGATGCTAGGTAATAGAATAATTCACGCTACAAATGACAATATGTCGTTGACCCACCATGTGAGTAGAGGCACCCCACAGGGAGGAATTCTCTCACCATTACTATGGGTAATAGCGTTGAACGGAAAACTGAAAGACCTCAACAAAGTTGTGACGTACGCTGATGATGTGGTTCTGGCACTTCTGAGCCCTTTCCTCTCAACTAAAGGCTAAGCTAAATACTCGGAAGAGCATTGGAAAAGTTACACGTTTGGGCCAAGGAAAGCGGGCTAAGTGTAAACCAGAGAAGACCGAACTTATGCTATTCACAAATAGGAACGAAATACCCCAGTTCAAAGCACCGTAGCTAGATTGTCAGATGCTCAATCTATCTTCTAGCGCGAAGTATTTGGGAGCCGTGCTTGACGCCAAATTGAATTGGAAAATTAAAATCGAATATCGAAGAGAGGAGGCCTACATAACATACTTTAGCCGGCAAGAGAATCTTCAGCAGAAATTGGGGACGAAAACCGAAACTGGTGATGTGGATGTAGTATACCGGAGAAATCTATTAAGTGGTAACGAAAACAATGCAATGTCTAATTGAGTGACTCACCGAGCTATAACCTAGCCTAACCTTGAAAGAAGCTACAGTTTGACCCAGACGTTTGACTTTGATTTCCGAGGGGGCGACTGCTTAAAAAAAAAATTTCGTGGAACGTTGTTCGGACCTGTTGGGTGTAGTTATTAGAATTTTAAACTTTGTGTCAAAATTATCAAACTACCGATCATTTGTGTCTCCTAAGAAATCATTATTGATCTTTTTAGTTATGACGTTTTTGCAGCAAACGACAGCAAACAATGTAACTTGCCAACGGTAGAATTATACACCGTTCTTGATTGCACTCATTAAAATCTAAATGTTTAACTTAAACTACAACTATAAATTTGCAGTGAAGGAAGAGCGGTGAACAAGGGATAAATGTGCGTGAGTAACTGCAGCATTCGATCCACCAGAAATGCAGACGCGTTCTTTAAAAGTTTCCCCACAACAAATGTGCACGTACACAACAACAACAAAATACGACGGTAATGTGACTCGTTTAGCTTTATAGAAAAATAAAAGAAAAAACACTTAACTAAATGCGCGGAAAAGTTTTAAATTATGCACCACAGAATGCCATTAGTCAGTGGCTTGCCAGGCGACAAAGTGGTCTAACGATGCGTTGGTCCAGCGATAGGATGCAAAAAACAAAGAAAAAAAACTTTAGCTGGTCGGAAGCTGTGGAAGTTACGGTCATTTAAGAGATTGCTTGGTGCGGGGATTCTGGGGTTGGCCGACTGCTGTATGTTTTGCTTTTGGTTTTCCGCTATCCTTGACATTTGTTTAGTTACACTTACATATATGTATATATTTACTTACTTCACAGAACTTTGCGCCATATCGCGGTGGCGGTGAGTCACAAAACCGATAGCGATTACGCGTGCCACCTAAACAATTCGTCGAGCATGGTGTCCATTCGCTCCACGGTCCCCAGCCGCCAGTGTCGGAGTCTGTCATATCGACAGCAAGAAAATTGAGACGAATCAACAACAACGACGATGCAAAAGCAAACGCCGCCATATTTCATCAATCCGTGCAATGTTGTAGAGTGGCGCACAAGTATTGAGACGTCATCATAATACGCAGCATTCCAAAGCAGCCGACGAACGGATGAGAGATATAAAAAGGAAAGATAGAAAAAATCGCATTAATAATGGAAACTATGACACATGCGGTTAGTTTTCTCATTTTTTATGATATTGATATTACTTTATGTTGTTATTGATAAGCATGCGGCGATGCGTGGGCGTCAAGTGTGCGGGACGCCAATCTAACTGGGGCGATTAGTGGATGCCCATAAATATAAAATATAGTTTATATGTATGTATATGCGACTGGTATTGCAGGCAAGGAAGTATAGTGGGTGGTCGCTTGAAAGACAAGTGTTTACAGCAAATATATATACATTGTTGTATTGATAATACCACAGACCCAGAGTCTACAAATACTACGCTGTGGGCGTTGTAAGTTGGCTGCTACACAACATTTGACAATAAAGAGCGTATAATGCAACATCAGCAACAAGAATTTCACAAAGCCATCAACCCCTGGGGGCAACAGGCATATCCAACTGGATTGTGTATGCAAGGATATAATCGTCGATGCCGTCGTCGATGCCGATGCCGTTGCACCCTCAAGGCATATGCGCGTATTAGTGCGTTCTGTGCATGCCCTGAATTCACGAGCTGTCAAATAGATAGCAATATAACAATGTGCTAGCATTCGCACGCAGACATGCACTCACTCGTATGTATGTACATATACAATGAATCAATTCTTTAAGCGATTCCTATTGTTTGACTCTATCCATTATGACCCATATTCGTTGGCATTTATGAACTTCATGTACTTGTGTTGCCAAGCAAATATGCAATATTACTGCGGTCTTCATTACATTACGCCAACGAACTGACAACAAGCATATACATACATAAGCAAGTGCACATTACGTAATTAAACGCGAGTGCCTACACATTTCATATGTATGTACATACATGTTCAGCGGTTTATTCAAATGTGATCTAATGTCATTCAAGTCGAGGTCGTTATACAATTTTCAGTACAAAGTGATCATAGACATTGAATGTACTACGCATATGTACGTATTTATGTACTAGGCCTTAAGTTAAGTAAGTACAGTATCGGTCATATC
>NW_016187021.1:0-4477 GCF_001687245.7 Rhagoletis zephyria | reverse complement strand
GACGTTGAAGATTATTGAAATCCGACTAAAATTACGACCACCATAAATTACAGAAATTCTTGAAACTTTGATATTTCGAAATTTAAAATCGTTAATTTACTCAAAAAAGATATTTAAAATAAATTTGGAAAATGGGCGTGATACCGCCCGCATGTAACTATATAAATTTATCTCATTATATCTGCGGTGAACGTTCTATCGAAGCTGTTTGAAATAGGGGTGAAACCACCGCGCTTGCCATGTAGCGGCAGTTTTTGGAAAAGTAAAGAAAACTATATTTAATACTTGCGCCGGGTATTTAATGTTCGGCTCCGCCCGAACTTAGACCCCTTACTTCTTTTAACCTACGAGTATGTTTGTAAGTAAACACCGCTGCAGTGCGACTGTAGCAATGATATCCGCTCGTGCATAAATTATGCTAACATCGTTGACCACAAAACTTGGCTACGAGCATTTCAATTCCGCCATTATTCTATTTCTATTTCTTTTTTCTTTTCTTTTTCTGCTGATTTGTTTTCCCTCAATTTTCATTCCGTTTGCCCAACCGTTATTCGTGCACTGCTGAGCTGAGCTGAGATCACCACCGCTATCTTTTGCTACTATGTATATTTTCGCCCATTGCTGCCATGTTGCTGTTGCATTTCCCATTTCCCCTTTTTTCCACCTCTCACAATTTTTTCTTTGTAATTAACCACAAAGTGTCGTATTTAATATTCATACTTGAGATTTCCTTTTTTTGTTTTCTCCGGCCATTTTAGCCGCTGTTGCCGTCGTTGTCACGTTGGCCGACCGCACGCATAGCGCTTATCTGTTGCATAGTCGTGCTTTGGATCTACTACCTGACTGTTGGTTAAGTATGTAGTTATGGATGTGTTTAGTTGCTTGTGAATCCAATCCAATTGCCCAGTCGACCACGTCAACGCATTACGTTTGCACGTTTTTTTGCCAGCCTGTTCATACACTACTCCAAGGTTTCGTAATTCTCGACTGACTTTTTTCCATTTCTTTGCTTTGGGTTGCTTTTTCAATTAAACATTTGCTCGAGGCTACACTCCTTCCACCTGCGTGGTCCTTCTTTACTATTTTCTCCTCTTCTCTTCACTTTACCTTGTATGGCTTGACATTGTGCCACATTAATTTGTGGCACAACGTTCGCTTGAATGCAAATCACCTAATTACGAGTACAGGGTAAAACGAATTACAAACATACATATCTGCATACAGATCTATAAACATTTAGCAATGGCGCGCGGTATCGCACGAAGAGCGCAAAACGGGGTTTTCTCTTTGTTGTTTCCATCAGCTCTGATTTTTGCTATTAAATTAGTCACTATTAGCTTAGGGCTGTAACCTAGCTGAGGGATTGTGATAATAAAAGATTTACACCTGCAAGTGGCGTCTCCTTTTAAATTACTATTTTCCATTTCCCTTTCCTATTGTTTGAAGTTCATTTTCTTATTTCACTTTTTTCTGTGAAAATTCATTATTCAGATTGCGGTTGATACAACTTCAGTGTAATTATGTAGTATATTACAATTAAAATGGAAATTAGTAAAGGTGCTTTTTGTATTCGGACTGCAAAGTTCATTTGCGGTTACTTAAGTATTTTAGAAAGCAATTAGCTAAATCACCTCGCTATGAATTAAAAAAATGTGTATACTGAGACGAATATATATATGCCACCTTAAACAGTAATACGCCAAAAATCTGCCTACATCTGCCATTTGCTTCTCTTCAGGAAAAACTTAAGCATAATGTTTCCATTAAAAAGGAGTAGGAGGGTACTGGTTTTACTGGACACTTCGAAACATCGAGTTTACGGGACTACTCAAAATGCGGTGGATTTTCCAACTGACCTACAAATCGGAAAGTCTACACGACTAAGTGATGAAACGTTATCGGATCTAAAGTGTTGATACCCACGCGCTTATTTTTATTTCTTACGTCATACATACGGTGGCGAAAATGTAAATATGGAAGAGATATTTTAGCAGATCTAGATTGAGTTATCTTGACTCGCACTTTTTAACTATCGTGATTGATTCGCGATGTTTCATCGATGGAGTAATGGTTTTGGTTAAAAATCTTGAGCGGTTAGAGACGATGGCCGCTTTGGTCTCGTAAGTTTGTTCCTTACTGGGTACGATCATCGAACTTAGTTGTCTTTCAACAGCTTCAATATCGAAAGCTCATTCATTCAAGCGGAATTTTTTAAGTCTTGCATGTCCGCATAATACCCTTACTCTTAAATCGTCAGAGAACTAATTTTGCCATTATTTTGGGATATACATACATATATGTAGGCTGCATTAAGCTTATTTTACTCCAACGTTCATTTGTAATTTTAAAAGAGCTCATCGACGCAACTCTTATTTGGGTACTAGTTTATCGCAATATTCGTGTCAACAAAATTGCATATTAGTTGGCTCAGCCGGTCTTGCCAGGTTAGCGTGTTGCTCTAGATTTAGGATTATTCTGAGCCATTAGGAAGAGTGGGGATTTTTTAAATTAAAAAATTTAATTTTTGTGTTTTAAGATGAGTCAAAGAAAAAATGGAAAATTTCGTAACTTTCGAACAGTATTGATTACACGGGTTCAACCTTGCGAGATATCCGAGTTACTAGTGTCTAACAGCCTTAGACACCTACGGACTGCATATATTTCGGGGTTTGGTTACGGAGAAACGAAATAGCTTTAGAGTGAAGGTACATAAAATTTCTGGCAACACTGGGCTCAGCTCGAATTCTTCATTTGTTGAAGAGTCTAGTCTGAGTCTGTGTAGTGATGTGCTGGGTAGATATTTTAAGTACCGGTACCGAAAAAAAAAATCAATTCTTTCGATAATCGGTACCGAAATGTTGCAATTTCTAATTAGAGCGGCATAACAGCAAAAAAATATGGAATAAAACCAGTTCAGGGAAGCTCCAGATTCAACTTTTGTACTGGTGGAGTGAGATTAAGCTCAAGAAATTGTATTGAAAATCGAGACGAAGCTTAAGCTCACTTTTTATGTGTGAGGCCCATTATGCTTGCTTCACTTAACTATATACCATAGGTGCACGAAAAATCAAAAGTTTACACCATTCAACTGAAATTTGAACAATGTAAACGCCTTTTAAATACAATGATTGTGCACGATTAGGAAATAATAATATTCTGAACGAAAGTTTTTCAAAACTTCATCACTGCTACAAAACTTAAATAGGAGGACAAGGAGGACATTTTTGCTCAAAAGGAGGACAGTTGGTTAGCTTCGTATTGGGAACCGAAAGTTTTTTCAAGTATTGGGTACCGAATATTGGGTAGCGACAATTCAGCCCATAACTAACGCTATGCAATAGCTAAACAATTTGCACCGAAGGGGAAGAATCTACAGTTTCCCCAGGTCTGCAAGGCTTTGTGACCCGCCATCTCTGCTGAAAGGTTTTGATCTATACATAGACGATTTGGTTAAAAGGGACACCCTTATCAAATCTAGCTTATCGACTACGGTAGAAATTTAATTAAGTTTTTTCTGATTAACCAAGGAAATTTTGGGTTTGCTTGAGTTCTCAAACCCATCGGGTCTTATTTAAGATGTGTCTACATACATTTTTAATTACATTTTTATTTATGATTGGTTAAACTGCTACATTCGGTTTTAAAAGAGGCGTGTTAGTGCTAATTGGAGTCAATAATTATTGCGTATTATACGATGTTATTTCACTTCGCTTTCACACTTCCATTAAAAAGAAGATCGCTAAGGTTTTCAGTAGTTTGGCTTTAGCACGTTGTTTATTAAATCTGCAAGACAAGCTCCTATTTCAACAGTTTATTAGTGTGTGCTGAGCATAACTGAGACAACTTTAATTCTAGCTATTCAGTAGATAAAAAATTTCTATTCAATGATTACCAAGTAGCAATCAAAGCTCCTAAACTCCGCCTCTCAAGCCTTTAACTTCTAAACTATTCAATGTACTGCACTTACACATGTACATAATTTGGATATTATTTAGTAACATACATATGTCACAAGTCAATTTGGATGAAAGTGCATGAAAAGCATGTTTGGATACGTGCCACCTAAATTCCACGCTCGAATTCACAATCAATTGCATCAAAGAAACGTGGATAAATGAACAAATGTGCACACATCATTTTGAAATGTTTGCGAAAATTGGCATTGGTATGCCAAACAGATAGACATAATCTCTATTTCTAAGCACCTAATATGAGGTATGCGCATACTAATAAAAAAAATTCACATGCCCACATTTCCACAAAAGCGGGTACCGAGTACTGAAAATAGTGCATAGATACCCAGTAGGGAAAATCATTGCACGGTTCGAATCTAAGTAGGAAATTAGGGGGTTGCCTTTGACATCTAGCAAATTTGTCCAGTCATTCTCTTAAATAAATCCAGTTTGGTTTCCTTAGGCGCCAATTCAGCCGGATAGTTCCATTTAATCAATTGCTTTTTCGTCTTGATTTGGCCAAA
>NW_016187020.1:0-4477 GCF_001687245.7 Rhagoletis zephyria | reverse complement strand
AATGTTGTTTTTGCTCTACTGATACTACCTGTTTAATGTGCCTTGGAGTGTGCCACGTCAAATACAAAAAAATAAAAATAAAATAAAAAAATTAAATTGAAAAAATTAAAAATTAAAATTAAATTAAAAATGAAATCGCCATTAGTAAATTTGTTTGCTTCTCGAAGCATTGATCCATTCTTTGCAAGGCCCGGTAATCAGCGGTTATGCTGCCGAGTTGGGCGAACGTTCCAAAAGCTGCAATTCAATAGCTTGTTTCGTATGGAAAAATGTTTCACATGCAATTAGATTTCAACAATTTAGAATTGTTGTGAGAGAAAACTTTAAATGTTTGACATTTTCGAGACCAAATAATTTGGAAAAAAAATTAAACCAGCTGCTCTACTGATACTACCTGTTCAATGTGCCTTGGCCTTAAAGATATAAATCAAACGTTAAATTTTTATACAGAGCTTAAAAAAATTCAACAAGTTTTCAGCAACATTTTGAACTTTTTAATCTGACTTTCTGTTCTGTTACATTTTATGTAGTATACTAAAGTGGAATTTTTAAGCGGCTAAAAAATCGCGGCATTTGTTTTTTAATTTTTTTGTTTGCTGACGGCTTTTGCGGTTTTTTCATCCAACAAGTGCAATTTCTTTGCAAACGGTCTTTTGCGCATTTTCTTCCATAAGAAATTCACAAGTGCAGAAACCCGNCATTTTATGTAGTATACTAAAGTGGAATTTTTAAGCGGCTAAAAAATCGCGGCATTTTTTTTTTAATTTTTTTGTTTGCTGACGGCTTTTGCGGTTTTTTCATCCAACAAGTGCAATTTCTTTGCAAATGGTCTTTTGCGCATTTTCTTCCATAAGAAATTCACAAGTGCAGAAACCCGTCAGCAAAAAAAAAATAATAAAAATCAATGCTATTTTTCAGAAGCTTAAAATTCAGATAAGAAAGTTCAAAATTTTAATGAAAATTTAAAAACCTTGCAAATATTTAACAAAGATCACATTGTACTCAGTTTTCCATTATATTGTATGTGCTAAATTGAAATTGTTGTGAAGAGAGCCAATTAAGAAAATTCGTTTAGGAGCAGTTTTTCAGTTCAAACTTAGTTAAACGCTCGAGCAAAACTAAAATTAGTCAATAAATTTCAGCTAGTTGTTAAATATGAACGCAGTTTACGCGCTCCAAGTTAAAATCGTAGTGAAAAACTGCCCTTTTGTCAATAATATTACCAGAATTTAAATGTAAAAAATCGGAGTAGATTTTAAGTCAAGCGGACTAGATTCAATTTTTTTCCAAAAAGAGGAGCAAATTTACTCCGATCGGAGCAACATCCGAATGCAATGCCTCATTAAAGTCGTCTAACTCTCTAAGTGGTATTTGCAGACCTGCGACAAGTTTTATTATTGTGAGCAGCGCTGCCGATTTGGTAATTTTTTATTTTTCAGTTTGGTTCAAGTTGCCAGGTCGGTTGATGTCGGATGAATGATCTGTACCTTCAGTTGCTTTTTGGCTACACACCCTTTGATCACACTTAATTTTAGAATCCACGTCAAGATTTTCCGATGTTGTGTGTTTCGGAGCTCATACGGCTTTGAAAATTATAGCTAAATAGCCGGCTGATTGCCCGAAAAGCTTGCAAGTACAATAACCTTGGTAATTTTTTATGGAATTTGTTGACTTTTTTGGTGATGTTGGTACCAAATAAAAAGTCATTGTGAGTGGTTTGTGTCAGGTGCCCGCTCGTTTAAAAGCCGAAGCGAATCAATGGCGGCTAATATTTACAAAAAAATTATCTAAAAAGTGTTCACTAAAACTTGAAAAAGCCTTGAGGCCATTGAAAGTTTCGAAACTTTTACAAATATTTAAAAATTCCTTTCAAGTATAAATGAAAAGCTCAAAAGTTCGAAATGCATGGAAGACGAAAACCAAAAGCGTTAAATATTTACACCACTTTATTGTGCAAAGTTTAACATTTAAATTCATAAAAAATAAAGAAGACCTTAACTGCTTTATAAATCGTAAATTTGAGTGAAAATTTCACTCTTTATTCCACTTTAAACCACTTTTATTTTTTTATAAACAAAACCATAAATCTGTAGCATCCCACCGCCACTTGGCCATCAAAGTTTTTAAAAAGCGAGCTCACACTTTTTGCCGTCTCGTCTTCTTTTCGGCATAAGTAAATGTTACTTAGGGCGAAAAATTTGCTTTCCATTCCATTACACAACGCGTTGTCATTGTTCTAAGTGTGTACTTAACGGTTTTATTTTGTGTTTTTAACTAAGAAACTTTAGGTTTTACATAAAATAAGTTTATTGTATGAATTACAATTACGTTTGCTAGTTACAAATTACATTAAACAAACAAATAAAAAAAACGAAACAAAACAAAATATCTGCTACTGTTCACAGCTTCCATTATCATTTTGCGGAAAATGTAAACAAGCGTTACAAAAGTTAAACAACAATACAACAATGCAACTTTTACAATACAAAGAGGAAAACGCAGAGAGAAAATTCTTTTGAAACAATTTCGCATATATAGACAAGGAGAAAACTTTCCATTTAAGTTTGAATAGTTGAATGATTTTACTTGATTGAATGTGAGTGAGGCTATTGGGTGGGTGGGTTGGTTTGTTGTTGGGTTGTGTCGGCTGCCGCATGCGATATACTACACATGTATGTAGCTGAATGTCGACGGAAGGCTATTGTAAATACATACAACATAATAAATAACAATAATGTGCTTAAGTGTACTTTAAATGCCCAAAAGTGCGCCACATTCAAGTTTTGACGGTCGACAGTCGGAGATGGACAAATTAAAATATGTATGTATGTAGTCCGCTTGTTGTTGTATCCTTTCTGGCTGTTGTTGGCGTCGTTGTTATTACAACACTGGTAATTGTTATTGTTGTCAATGTTGAGTGAGTGCTGCAACTGTTGTTGTTGTTGCTGTAGTCATTGTTGTTTTAATTTTATCACTATTTGCTGCTGCTGTCGAGCGTTTATCGTCAAATCTTCAAAAATTTTTAAGCCATCTGCTCTTTATTATAGTTGTCGTCGCTAGTTTTTGTTGTTGTTGTTATTCTTCTTCTTGTTAGTTGTTGGTATTGGAATGAATATTTGTTTTTTTTTTTGTTTTGTTTGTGTGGCTTTAGCTCTAAACTCGTCCTAAGTAATTTTAAGTGCCACAATTTGCTGCTCTGCTCATCACACGCTTTCATCAGCGCAGCACGACTTCGGCTTCGGCTGACTGGCAACAAAACTTGTTTTGTTCGCTGTTGCTGTAGTTGTTGTTTGTATAACACAAAGTGGATTTCCTGGCAACGATAAATATTTAAGCGCGCCGTAAGTTGAAAATGTCAGCATGGCTGGACAAATGTTGCCAGGTTACGCTACTCAATTCAGCTTGTTATCCTTGCTGGTGTTGGTTGTTACTTGTTTGCTTGTTGTTGCTATTGTTGAAACCCCAAAGTACTATGTCGTTACCAGTTACTTCTTTTTGTTGTAGCTCTTGTTGTTGTTTTTGTTGTCGCTGCTTTTAGAGCATCTGCTGCCGTCGCTACCTCGGCGGCTGTCGTCGACTATACATATTTGTTGGCTTGGTTGCCTACAATTTGTTTCAACTGCCATTGTTTTTGCTTTTTTATTATTTTAACTTTCTTGATATCCGTTTTCTTTTTTTGCTAAACTTCTTTGCTGCTACTTTCGCTTGTTTATTTGTTTTCTATGCTTTAACTTACTTTCAATTCTTATTAACTTTATATTTTATTTACTTTTATTGTAGAAGTAAAAATTTATTTGCCATTTTTCGCAATTTGTCTTTATTTTCTCTTTTTGCTTTCTTTCTTTTTTTCGGTTTCTTTTTGCTGTTTCCATTTTGCTTGCTTGCCACAATCTAATTCGCATTTTTTTTTTGTTTTTTTTTCTTGTTTCTTTGCCGCCTTTGAGCATTTGTTTTGCAATTTTTTTATTCCATTTTTTTTTATTCAAAAAAATTTTGAAGTTTTTTTGTTGATTTTTTATTGTTTTGGTTTTTCTTCCACTTATTTTCTTGTATTTCATTTTCTCGTTTTTATACCATCACGCTCAAACTTTTGCTGCTGTTGTTGCTGTAGCCGCCTTTGCTGTTCGAGCGCAAAATTGTATTGTTTGCATTTGGAAAATGAGTTTTTCGCTGATGTTGCTGCTGTCGTGGCTGCTGTTGCAAGTGTCGTTTGCTGCCCTTGCATTTGTCATGGCCGATGGAACCTGCAAGCGAGAAGAGAAGGAAAAATAGCGGGGTTAAGTTGATGTTTTATTGACATAAGTTTGAAAATATGTTAAAGCAAGATATAAACTTCTAGAAAATTTAAGTTTTGCAAAAAGCACCGATGTCGAAGTTCAAAATGTTACAGGCGAAGTTATCAATATCTGAGCGCAAGTAGCGGTTAAGTTGTGCGTCAGCTCGATGAAGAGGTGGTTTTACTGATAAAGGTGGCTCT
>NW_016187019.1:0-4478 GCF_001687245.7 Rhagoletis zephyria | reverse complement strand
AAAAAAAAAAAAAAAAAAAATTTTAAGATTTTTTATTTTTTAATCTTAATTAGATGAAAATGTTTGGGTTTGAAATTTAAACCGAACTGTTTACATTCTAAACCCAACATATGTGCTCTCTTTTTTTTAAACTTTGGAAGGTTTGTATTTGAAACTGAATTTAGTTTGGTCATATATGTAGTCCACAAAGTTTAAAATTAAAAGCGAAATTTTTGACCGTGCGCATAATAGTTCGATTTTCAGCACATTTTTAAATAACAAAATCAATCACGCAATTAGCGGCGCACATAGGGACGAATCGACTATTTAGGACGACAAAAAATGTTTACGCCATATGTATTTGACAGATTTCAATGAAGTCTGCTGTTAAGGGATTTTCGTGGTCACTGATTTCGAATATTAAATCAAATTTCCAAAATTCAAAATGGCGAATCCAATATGGCGGACGATTAAAAAAAATTGACTATATTGTTATAAAGCTTGGTGTCCAGAGATTTTCGTCGTCACTGATTTCTAAATTGATATTCGATATTCAAAAATCAAAATAGCTGATCCAATATAGCGGACGATTAGTTCGAAAATGGATAAATTGGTATAAAGCTAAACTTTCAAAATGGAAAATGCAATATGGCGGACGAGTTTTTTCTTTTAATTATGGTTTGTAATGAAACTTGATAGCTGGGAACTGATTACGAATTAAATATTAGATTTCCTAATTTATATGATTATAAAAATAATTGACATCAAGAAATTAGACAACTACTACATATTTAGTTATACAGTAGGGAAGCAAAAATTAAACAGGTAAACGGCTGTGGTGTAGTGGTAAGCAGCGCGCGCTTCCACTCCGCTGCGCCTGGGTTCAAACCCTGGTCAAAGCAGCATCGCAAAAATATAGAAAAAAAAAGTGTTTTCTTAACAGCGGTCGTCCCTCGGCAGGCAATGGCAAACCTCCGAGTGTATTTCTGCCATGAAAAACAGCTTCTCACAAAAAATACAATCGCCGTTCGGAGTCGGCGTAAAACTGTAGGACCCTCCGCTTTGTGTGACAACATCAAGGCGCACGCCACAAATCGGAGGAGAAGCTCGGCCAAACACTAACATATGTGTAAGCGCCAATCTATTATTATTATTAAAGCAAAGCCTTTAACAATTCTACTATTTAATTGTTTCAAAGTTACGCGATTCATGGCCTGCCCAACATTATATCAAAATAAGAAAACGCCATTAATTTATATCGAACAAGCCGGTGGCTTTCTAAGCTTTTAACAATTCTACTATTTAATTGTATTTTGATGTCTATATATTCGAAACTCCTGTTTTTAATGTCCTACTCACTCTCTCACTTGCCTGTCTCAGAGCATTGTATCTTTTTTTATAACGGTGTTACGAATATTTTCCATACAAAGTATGTTCTAAAATTTTTAATATGGAGAATAATGCTGGACACCGCCAACAAAAAATTGTTAATAATCAATGGTAAGTTCCAGCTACTGTACTATACTAAAATTTTAAAATAAAAAAATGCAGAATTTATATAATTTTTGCATAAAATATGAAATTTGGATTAAAATGGTGTTTGTAAATAATCAGCTATACTATCATAAAAAAATAATCAGCTGAAATGTTGCGTTCCAGTTCATATTTGGGTCACTGTATATTCACATAAAATAAAAATCATTGAAACCTAGAAATCATTGAATTGAGAAAATTCTTTCTAGTTTATATACATACTTAACACAACATGAAAATTTTCTCCGAGATAAGGCTAGCAGTTTCTAATATGTAAAAATGGAAACTTAAATGTACATATATCTAAATTTTTATAAAATACGGCAAATGGCGAAATCGGCTAAAAACGGTTAACTTTTTTTTTTGCAAAACGGCTAACAACTCGGCTGCCGGCTAAATCGAATTTTCTCCGACTGTTTGCTATCGCAACCGACTAAATCTAGACGGAAAACGGCTAAAATGGCAAAGCAAGTCGTGTCGATTTTGCAATTCGTTTTTTTTTCCAAAGACAAGCTACATTCTCATATTCATGCTGCTTGTGCTGGTGCGCTTGCTATTTTATTTTCCAAGCCAAAGCAAGAACGAAGGCAATGCTGTAGAAACTATTCAACCCTGCAAAAATCGTTGGACCATGTAGTCTATTTGTGGTATATTGGAGTACTTACAAAAGTGCTCCTCTGTCATGCTGTAGCGGACCAACTCGTGTCTCTGCACCAGCTTATTGTTACCCGATCACTGCTCGTGTTTTAACGACATGTGATTGAAGTTAAGCATTTGAAAGTACATTTGCATGTCTGGCTGTAGCTGAACGTGTAGAGATGCTAGCTGTTAGTTCTTAGCTCCCAGCATGTTCGGGTTCGAATGTCGTCAGAGGCAAATGTAATTTTTAATTTTTGTTTCTGGTTTGTATTAATTTCAAAAAAAACATCTGCGAAGTGAAGAACAAAAGCGTGTACAAACGAAAAAAATATAACGATAATGTCATTGGAGTATGTTGGGAGTAGTTTTCTGCTGCTCTGATGTAATGCAGAGATGGAGTACATGGTCCTGCCCTTGGACATCGCAATGTAAATTGGACCATGTTTTTTATATGAATTGTGGTTAATTTTGGAGTACTCCTTGGTCCTTCGGGAGTACTCTTTACATGCATGCATGGAGTAGTCGCGATTTTTTGCAGGGAAGCACTTTTAAACCCTGATGGGAACATGTACATAAAAACTAATTTCCTTCATTCGCATTTGGACTTCTTCCCGCATAATTTGGGCCGGTTCAGTGATGAACAAGGCGAACATTTTCACCAATAAATAGCTACAATTAAAAACGTTTCGGAGGAAAAAGTAACATAAAAATGATTTCGGAATATTGCTGGTCACTATAACGAGAAACTGATGATGCTGAAGAAAACATTTTTGAGTAATATAGGTAGTCAAAAATAATATTTTTGCAAAAATTTTGTTTTCATAAAAAGTTTAATAACTCGGTAAACTTTCATCCGCTTTAAGAAAATAAACACTAGCTTTTTCGTTATTAAATTTAGTTTTACAATCAATTTAGGACTAGTATGGTTTTCTTACAAAATAGCGTGTAAAAAACTCACCAAAGTTTAAAAAAGTGAGAAAAGTAAAAGAAAGGGTTTGCTGGGTAAATACAAACAGATCTCTTAAGGTTTCTTTATTCACATATATATGTTTCGAAAGTCCTAAGTTTCTTCTTTTTAAACCCGGCAATAAACTGAAACTCAGTTCACAATCATCTAAGTTACAGGCTTATAAGTGCGCAAAAGTACGAAAACCGGGTTTTTAATGGTAAATCAAGATTTTGGGGGTGTTTGGCAAATTACATCGTTCGATTCTGATTTTACTCGAAAAGACATACCAGAAAATAAAATATACATAACTTTCCAGGTAGGTATTTAAAAAAATTGTATTGTAAAATTCAAACTAACATTTTTGCATTTATTCGATTTCTTTGTTTGGATTATGTTAAAATTCTAAAACGGAGAAAAACCGGCTGCCGGCTGAACCCAATTTTATTCGGCTAAACGCAATTGAAACCGCTTAAATCCAGCCGATAACCTTCAAACTGGCAACACTGATAGCCATACCTCATTCACACCTTTTTCTTTTTGTCGCACAGTGTTATTTGTAAACCTGTACAACCGGCAAAATAATTTCCCTTATCTCTTTTTTATATGAATTGCATATGAACGAGTGGAGCACACATAAATACATATGTATGTACATAGAAAATACAAAAAAACTCACAATATTTAAAAAGTGTCCCGCGGGAACGATCTGCGTTACCCATTTAGAAAATTTCGGTGCACACGCCGGTTAGGGGATGAGCCATGTCATTTCGTTACAGCTAACGTTAGTAACTGTAATGGCAACTCACAAAAATATATGTGTATCTACGAAAAAAAGAAACTAAAAAGACGATGCGGTGTACCATAGTGTCTTTAGGAAATGTTTGTATGCCTGCATAAATAGCTAACATATGTTTACAAATAATTAACGATATTTATATAATTTTTTTAATTTTCAATCTCATAAATTGTTTATAATGACTTTTGCTAAAATTTTAAAATCAAAAGTTATCAAAACAAATTCTATGGGACTGAGAATTATTTAGGGAGTAAACAAGCAGTGTACGAAAATAAACTATATTGTACGTTACTATTTCGTTTCGTTTATTACTTCAACAGTTCGGTACAATACAAAACAAATCGGCTGAGTTCACTTTGGCGGATAGTACACTACAGTAGTTTAGTAGTTACAGACGAAACCGCAAACGAAATGAATCGTGCAGGGAAAATATATGTATGTATGTACATATATGCAATAACTAAATACAAAACGAATGGCTGCAATGAATAAAAAAAATAAAAATGTTTTTNTCGGCTGAGTTCACTTTGGCGGATAGTACACTACAGTAGTTTAGTAGTTACAGACGAAACCGCAAACGAA
>NW_016187018.1:0-4478 GCF_001687245.7 Rhagoletis zephyria | reverse complement strand
GGTTGGTGGAATGGTCTATTGGATTTTTGAGTATGAGGCCTTATGTTGGACAGAGTATAAGGGACTCAAAAAGGAGAAAATTTGCCTATACAGAAGATATGGAATAACTTGGTACTTTTCCCTCAAAGTTTACACTGCTGGCAAATGTAAATAAGAGGGGATTAAAATTGAAAAACTAATTAATACAAGTAAAGTAGAATCTTAAACTAAAGTAAATCTTAACAATTAATTGAATCTTGCGCATATTTTGCATCAGGCATAAGTGAAATGTAAATGTTTGAAACCTTTTACTAATGCAGGCTCATTTCGATCAAATTTTTTCCGTAAGCATAAGTAAGCGGGTAAATCCTCCTTGGAAAAAGATATGTATGAAAATATAGAAGCACCTAGTGTGTAAAAGATAAGCATTGTGTGTGTAAATATAAGCATCTAGTATATAAACTATTAAGCATTTTGTGCCTAAAATTTTGAACATCTACTGCGTAAAATTCTACAAGAAATGTTTAAAAAAATAGTTGTCTAATTTTGCCTACCATTATCGACGTAAATTTGCCAAAAATGGTTTAGAGTGCAGTTTGTCTAACCCAAACCCAGTTGAGAACTCTAAATGAAAACATAGATACGAATATAAGTACATACACTTATAGTATATACATATAAATAATATTGCAGTATACTAGTATGATGACTTTCCCGCCGCTCGGCGCTCCATAGGGAGACTTTAACCTCCAGAACAGGTAACCTACTCCTTTGCATCGTCTTCGTCGTGAGTGTATGCGCATTTTGCGCGTTGGCTAGTAAAAAGTTTAAGCGATAGTTATTAGGCTGCTGCGACCACCGGAAAATTAGGATTTCCTGTCAGGCAATTATAATCGTATGAATTTTTGATGTCCTTCGCTGTAGATTCAGATTCGTCGGGCCTAATACAGCGACTTACTTGGCTGCGTCGTTACAATGCAGCAGCGCTATGTTACAGCGACGACGACGACAACAATGATAATTACAACAACAACGATGGCAAGTAAAAATGGCTACGTCAACGACGACATTAAAATGTAACACAACGCGCGTTGAAGTCATTGTACGACATTTTGTTCAACAAGCGGGTGGCAGCAAATGCGCCTTTGTGTCGCAGAGATGAGATGGAAGAGCGATGTGCAAGCAAACTACATATGTATGTATGTATGTATGTAGAAGACACACATGCAGGCCTGGCGTTTGCATAAGTATGTGTGTATATACATACTATATATGAANTGCTCGCCTTGTACAATGGCTAAAATAATGTTGGCCAAAACTCGTTTTTTTCCACATTGCTTCTTCTTTCTTTCTTTCATTCATTGTTGTGCGAATCCGAGTACATGAAAGGGATTGTAATGGAAGAAGGCTTTAATGTTGTTTGCACTGAATTGTAGTGAAATCAGTTGCTCTGCTTTGCTTGCATCTCCTTCGTCTTACACTTACTTGACTTAATGTTCCTGCTTAATGTATGTACATATGTATACAAGCTTATGTACTAATATAAAACTTTTATAAATATGTATGCAATTATTTATGGTCGCATCTACTTACATCACTACTTAGAAAATACTATCGATAAAATTATATTGTCAATAGCACGTACATAAGTAGCATACTTTGGCTCTCTTAGGGGTAAGTGAATGTAAATAGTACGTAAATTTTGTTTATTTACTCGCTCTCCGACACTGGCTTACCATCTTCGAGCATTCCACTATGGGCCAGCAAACGATAAAAAGTGGCCAATATTCGAAATCTTATCGGAATGGCTTAAAACTTGCTACAGGGGGTTATAGGGGTCGGTGATTACGAATCTGAAGTTAGTTTAAAAAAATTCAAAATGGCGGACAATATTGTGAAAAGCAATCGGATTGGCTTGAGACTTGTTATTCTGTGATTTTTGGGCTCACTGATCACGAATTTGAATTTAGATTTCAAAAATTCGAAATGGCAAATCCGATACGACCGGAATAAAAAATACGTCGGTAGTCAGCCTACATAAAATGTAGTTTCCGAAGCCCACAAGGAGGAGGCTACACTATGAATTTAGACTTAAATTTTTATTTTTTTGTTATTTTTAGCTTTCGAGTTTACATTATAATTTGTCTACCAATTGCGAATGTAGACTTCACTGTTTTATTTTTTTATTATTTGCATTTTTATATTCTATATTTTTACGAAATACGAATTTAGACTACGCTTTTTTATTTTTTTAGTTTATTTTACTTTTAATTTTTTATATATTTTTATTTTTCATTTTTTTTACTAATTACTATTTTATTTCTTTTTGTATTTTCCATTTTTTGTTCTTTTTTTGTTTATATTTTTTTACCAATTACGATTTTTTTTTTGTACTTTATTTGTTTTTGTTTTCTTTATTAATTTTTGAGGTATTTTTTTAATTTCACTAAATTAAGGAGGTTGAATACTTCTCTCAGAAAAAAAAAAACAAATTAATTTCAGTTTTAAAATGAAACATAAAATTTAAGTGGGAATGAATGTTTTATTCTTCCTCTAAACTAAAACTAAAAATTCAGAGTTAATTATCTATAGGTGGTGATTAACTCATATAAAGGATCGAAACAAAATCGCTAACGCGGTCAATGATGAAGATGAATAAAATAAACAAATTTCAAAATGTGAAAAATTCCGCAAATTTATCTTAAAGTACATTTAATGCGGAGCAGTTTTTGTGAAGTGAGCTGGTACACAGGAGTACTGC
This sequence comes from Rhagoletis zephyria, assembly GCF_001687245.7. Classification (NCBI taxonomy): domain Eukaryota; kingdom Metazoa; phylum Arthropoda; class Insecta; order Diptera; family Tephritidae; genus Rhagoletis; species Rhagoletis zephyria. Next base: position 1,738 of record NW_016187018.1, on the reverse strand, counting down.
TAAACGACAGCGAGCACAATTCATAAAAATGAATGCTTGACTCAATAAAAGATGTCGAATTATTCAAAGCAACGGCTATTTTGAGAGATGTTTTTCTAGTTTTTTATTTTACTGCACCTTATTAATAAGAAACAAGAGATAAAAGGAAAATATTTATTATTTTCTGGAAAATATTTGAATTTTACTATACACTGGACTTGTAAATTTCAAATATAACTATTTTAATCGAAATTAAATTGTGACCACAATATTGAGACAATTGCTGTAATATATTGCATATCTTGGCTATTAGCGTGAAAAATTTAAATTCTAAAGTTTACTTTTGGCCGTTTTTGAATGCCTTCTGGCCCTCTGTGCATTCCTGGAAATGTGTTGCCTTTTCTTACGTTGAGTGCTATTTCGATTTCAACAACTTTCTAGCGACTTACAACTCAATGAGAAAAAGATGAATTTTTCAAGAAAAAAAAACGTACACGATATTCAAATTCAAATGTCCAGCTAAAAGAGTTTTAGGCTTCAATCCTAATGTAACTTAAATATTTTACATTCAACTGGATCGCCCTCTGTTTTTCCGACATTCCTAAACCATGTTCATTTTGGCTCAGTGTAGGTAATGGTCTCCGTTAAGTTGTCCTAATTGTCCCAGTACGTCACTGGTTTGGGACAACCATTGCAACCTAACCTAGACACAAATGATGAAACGCGTCATGGCCTGAGCATTTCAGAATTGTGAAATTTATGTGTTTTTTTTAATGGTTCAAGAAATGTTTTGTTCAACTCAAGGCATATTGAACAGGTAGTAGCAGTAGAGCAGCTGATTTTATTTTTTTTCAAATTATTTGGTCTCTAAAATGTCAAATCTTGCTAAATTCTTTTGACAAAATTCTCAATTGTCAAAATCTATTTGCATGTTAAACCTTTTTTCATACAAAAGAAGCGATTGAAAATCAGCTTTTGGTACGTTCCACAGTGCCGCGAAGGTGGACAAAAATACAAAACTCGACTGTCTTGAAACTTAGATGTTTTGATGTCAAGTTACAGCTAAATCTCCAACTAAGAGAAGTTCATAAGTTATTTTGTGATAAAAACAACTTTCAGCCTCACACACCCCCTCAAAGTACACCTATTTTCTACATACCATTTCATTTCGGCGATTCGCACATAAAAGTGGTCGCAGTTAAAAATTTGTTAAAAATACATTTTTATTCCTAGCAAGATCAACTTTTGCACTTTGATAAAGATATATGCGACAAACCAAGAAATGTATGGTTCATGGAAAAAAAATTTATACAAATATTTTTTTTTTATTAATAAATAAATATATGATTAAACATACCAAAATCCGAAAATTGGTTAACTTTGGAGACAAAAAAAAAAACATCTTGAAAGTTCGTGAAATTTTTTTTTTGGTTATGGTAGTTTGGACCTTCTACTAACAGAAACAATCGAAATCTCTTCCAACTTTTTCCAATATTTGAAAATTTTCAATTTTGAAAAAGTGACTAAATGCCTTTTTTTTGGTATTATTTTAGCTGATCTATATTTACAATACTTTTTCTGAATGCCCTAAGATCTAAATTTTTGGTTCGCTTTTCAAAAATAAGGTATTGAATTAAAGCTAAAAGTGCCAAAAAAAAAATTAAGAGGTACAGGGTGCTTTGAAATGAAAAAAATTATCAGCTAATTAAAATACTTAAATATGCATCACGGTATGGGAGCCAAAAACAAAGGTATACGA
>NW_016187017.1:0-4478 GCF_001687245.7 Rhagoletis zephyria | reverse complement strand
TTTGAATTTGAGACCAGTTAGTACAAAAAATGAAGGAGCTTGAGTATTGAATCTAGCTGTAATTTAGAGTATTTGCACTAGTTTATTTAACAAAAAATAGCCTAAGCGCAAATTGGATCAAAATAATATTGAAAAAATGAAAGCATTTCAAAATATACAAGGCAGTGTATAAGTTAATAAGANTCCTCTGAATTTTAGATACTGAAGTTACGGCCTTGTGGGAATTTTATTCATCGAACTGTCAAACAGCTGAAACGGATAATAAATAAAACAAAAATTTTCGCATTTGGTTTAAGTTGACTTAGGGCGCTGTTACGCAGGCGATCATATGATCCCTTGTCACGGCACTTTTTATCTCGTTTTTTCCATTCTTACTCTCTTTGGCCAACATGCTGTTGTGCAGAGGGTTAAATAATCAGCGTATTTCTTTGGCCTAGTTGTATTTCATTGGTCTATTTTTTACTACTTTTTACATTTTTGTTATGAAATAACGAAAAAATAAGAAATATGTGTATAAAAACATGTCAAAAGCAAACAAAACAAGGGTTGCTAGCATTGNATAACGAAAAAATAAGAAATATGTGTATAAAAACATGTCAAAAGCAAACAAAACCAGGGTTGCTAGCATTGAGTTTATTCTACATATGTACTACTTTGTATACATCTGCAGCAAAAATGTACCATTCTGCTACTAAAAGGATAAATAGCATGAAAAATACTCCATTTCGCTACTGAAAGGAAAAAATAGCNGAGTAAAGCCGGGACTTGGCTTTTGACCACACCGGCGCCATAAACGTGGTGTAGTATAGTTATTGACTAATAAGCTTAAAAGCTCATATAGTGTAGACTAACATTTCGAAACCTAACCATGTACACTTAATATGTTGCTCAACCTCCTATATGAGAAATTGTGTTAGCGGTTGGTGAAAACTTAACTCACCGTATGAAACAATATCCTCTGAATTTTAGATACTGAAGTTACGGCCTTGTGGGAATTTTATTCATCGAACTGTCAAACAGCTGAAACGGATAATAAATAAAACAAAAATTTTCGCATTTGGTTTAAGTTGACTTAGGGCGCTGTTACGCAGGCGATCATATGATCCCTTGTCACGGCACTTTTTATCTCGTTTTTTCCATTCTTACTCTCTTTGGCCAACATGCTGTTGTGCAGAGGGTCAAATAATCAGCGTATTTCTTTGGCCTAGTTGTATTTCATTGGTCTATTTTTTACTACTTTTTACATTTTTGTTATGAAATAACGAAAAAATAAGAAATATGTGTATAAAAACATGTCAAAAGCAAACAAAACCAGGGTTGCTAGCATTGAGTTTATTCTACATATGTACTACTTTGTATACATCTGCAGCAAAAATGTACCATTCTGCTACTAAAAGGATAAATAGCATGAAAAATACTCCATTTCGCTACTGAAAGGAAAAAATAGCAAATTTTCTTTTTTTTTCCATTTCTTGTGCGTCACTTTATAATTTTTTGTTTTTCTGAGGGCTGAGGGCCCTTGGGCATAAATCCTAACTCATGACAGCCTCAAAATAGAGATGCCGAAGCTGTCCACGTGTACCTCTTTCACGAAANTAGCATGAAAAATACTCCATTTCGCTACTGAAAGGAAAAAATAGCAAATTGTATTCACAAGCAAACCCTTTTTTTGATCAGTGATTCGGTCTAAGCCGGCTGGTCGAATTTGAACCGATTGGTCATTGGTTACAAGGATTATTTTTCATAATTTGTGTTGCTGGATTACTTAAGTATTGTCATAACTCAAAAAAGCCAAACTCGAGAAAAATGGCCTTAAAGTTTTTGATTTATATATACTCCCATAATAAAAATTAATACATTTTTTATTCTAGTGAGATACTGGTAGTCGATCCAGCATGAAATTTTTACACAAAATAGAAGAAGGTTATGACACTATTGAATTAAATGAGCGATATGTAGATTTTGGTTTAAATTTTCTTTTTTTTTCCATTTCTTGTGCGTCACTTTATAATTTTTTGTTTTTCTGAGGGCTGAGGGCCCTGGGCATAAATCCTAACTCATGACAACCTCAAAATAGAGATGCCGAGGCTGCCCACGTGTACCTCTTTCACGAAGTGTAAAAATAACCTTCCCATTTTTGTGTGACATGAAACTCACGCATGAAAACTACTTCTGTCAATTACGTTGCTTTTTAGATAAGATTTCTTTTTATTCATATGTTCCCTCATCCAGTTCTGTTTTAGGCATCTCCATCTCAAATTACTATCTTAAATAAGAAATAAGCTTATGCTCATACTTCTGAGCAAACAATAACGCATAAATCTAAGTACTTATATATAATTAAAATTCAAGCATTGGAACAGAGTTAGCTACAAACCTCAATTCCTGTTACCGATCCGGCTGGCGCTAATGTGGATTGCTGTTTCTTGCATCTACGCGTCCCACTCGCACTCACCGTGCTGGCCACACTCAACGATGAGGAAGAATGATGGTGGTGGCCCAGCTGATATTGTTCGTACTCTTCGGGTGTCGTGATTTCTGCAGGCTTCTGATGTAGACCGCAGCGAGAGGCCGTCATGCCAGTACCCGTTTTCATGAGCGGCGCCACACCGATAAGCGTGCCAGTACCGCTGCTGTAAAGTGAGTTGCAGGAGGATAACGAAGTGGGATCGGTCGAGCCGGGACCGCCATGTCCATCATTTTGTGAAGATGAAGCAGACTCATAAGAAGAATTGACTAAAGTAGAGTTGGGCGAACAGGAGCGTTCATACGACGCCGAAGGATAGCCATCGACATTCATATAAACAGGCAACGACGTGCCGCTTACTACAGCGTTACCCTTACTGCTACTGGACTGGCGCATGGAGTTTTTGTAATTAACGCTATTGACGAGATTTGCACCGCCACTAGCGGCGCTATGCTTCGAAAGCTTCGATCCTTTCGGCGTTTTAGGCGGCGGCGTGTCGCCCAGCACCGTTGCACCGCGCGTGCTGCCCGGCGGAGGTGGCACAGGTGTGACGCACTCATAAGAGCTGTTCGATATACCGGAATCGCTGCGGTAGATGCTTAGCCGTTCTGGCTCAATCAAATTGAAATCATCCTTCTGCTGGTGTTGGCGATGGTGATGTTTTTTCTTGTGCACCGATTGTCCAGCTTGTGCGCTGGTGCCGCTCGTGCCGCTGCCACTAGCCGTGGGCTGCGGGTGCAGCAATATGGTGGCGGTGCCACTCATACCACCAGCAGCTGGCGATGGATGCGCCTCTACGGCACACTCATGCACCTGCACCGCGGCCGCGTTATCAGCCGCCAAATTCTCATAGGCAGGCGGATCATAGAAGCGCATCAATGCCGATGATTTTATCTGATGTGAGGTTTGTTGGGCGCCCGGGCCGACGGAGTCAATATCGCCAATGCTACCACCAGCAAAAGAATGATGTCGCTTGCACTTGTTGCTATTGTTGCCGGGGAATATCATAGACGCATTCAACACGCCACTCGCGGGTGACTTATGCGGCGGGTGAGATGCTTTGTTCTTACCGCCACCGCCGGTGAATTTCAGTGAGTAGAATTTCTTATCCTCCATTTTGCCATCAATCATTGGTTTGCGCTTACCGTTGCGTTGCATTGAACCAGTGCCGCTTATGTCCAATATGTGCGGTTGATAAGCATTATCGGCAGGGCTGTTGCCAGTGTCATATTTTTTGAAATTGGTTATGGCCAGAAAGGGATTCGTACTGACTGCAGTGGGCGGTGGGCATGTGCGCACGCCGGCAACATCAGAACCACCTATATCAAGACCTGCTGCACTCGCGCTGCTACGCTCCACCACTGCATATGTTGGGTAATCGTGTTCGATGGCATTCAACAGCTGCGCGCTGGAAGTGTTATTCGAGACGCTACTTTGCTGCTTTTGCTGCTGTTGCTGGTGATAATATTCTGTGTAACTCTTCGGAAAGCAATTATTCAGATTGTATGAAGTTTGATGGGGTGCAGTGCCACCGATGCCGCCGTTCATGTAACCGCTGCCACCAGAAGCTGCGTGGCCTGCGCCACCGTTGTCGCCGCCGCCGATAGTCTCGCTGCCATCCGCCATTGAAGTCAACATATGCTGTTGGTGATGCTGCAGCAGCATGCCTTTGTTGTGGGAATTCATTGTGTGTGCTTGCTGGTGCTGTTGGTTCGTTGCCATCAAGCGTCCCCCGCCCCCAACATATTGCATGGTATTGTACTGATGTTGTTGCTGTTGGTGTTGATGATATTGAAATTGCTGGTCGCACTGGTCCTGTTCGTATTGTTGCTGCTGGTGTTGTTGCTGGCCAATATTTCCATTGAGTCTCTTGGGTCGTGGAGCGACGCGCACCACATTGGTGTTGTTATTAAAATTTGTAAGAGTCGTAGAGAACTGCGAGCGTGCGGTCAAATGAACGCAGGATCGTAAACATGAAGGGCGGTTAAGGTGTGTGTGGTTTAGTCGGATA
>NW_016187016.1:0-4479 GCF_001687245.7 Rhagoletis zephyria | reverse complement strand
AGTTGGACGAAGCTCATGTTGCCCTCAATCTCATCGAGCAGATGGCAGTGCAGACAGCTTGGTGAAACAAATAACTCTTTTACGATCGGTATATACATAAGACAACCCCATTTGCCTTTCAGTCTTGAGGGTGATAAGCCGTCAGAACACTTCTTGGCGTTCTACTCTGCCGGTGCAAGAATTAGTTTAATAAGATGCTTTTGGAAGCGATGTATTGTGAGACGTACAAAAAGTTTAACTCACTCTGAATTTTCCCCTAACCTAAAGATGAATGATTTAATCGATTCTCTAAAAGTTTGCCCAAATATTTCAGTTAGAAATTACAGAGTATTACTCAGCCCCTAATTTGTTAGTAAGAAGATACTTGAAAAATATTTGTATTTTAGATAATTATTAAGGTCCCAAAAGTCGTATTCTACAAATAAATAAAAAATCTTTGTACAGATCAACATACATACTTTCATACTGTCAAAAAAATAGCAACAGACAAGAAATATTTTGACGCGCCAAACGATCAACTGAACTTGAAATACATTTTCAAAATATTTTAGCTACGCACTGAAATTCTTAAGTGGCTCATCACACAGACAACACATACATATGTATGGTACGACTAGACACGTACAAGCCATATAATTTTTTATTATTCAAACATATGTATAAAAAATCATAGCTAAATAAACCTAACTAAATATAGGCACGTATTTATCTACAAAAAAACAGAAAAAAAAACACAAATAACAGAGCAAATGTAACAAAATAGCCACAACAGCGCTTTGGTAGAACAGCTAACTAACAACTCTTCAGATATTTATAGGCGGACATATGATTACACTAAGAAGGGAACGCATGAAATAAATTTGTGCCGTCTAGACGACAAGTTTTGAAGGTGTTTTCGCGAGTTAATCTTTTATAAATGCGTTTCGCATTTTATACGCAGCAAATGGATAGTTTAACGCGCCGGCAACATAGCCAACTTAATGCCGAGTAGTGTTTTGCTACGTGATTGGATGTGGCAATGTCTACTAAGCCTAAGCTAGGTGTGTGTGTATGTGTGTAAGTGCAAAGACAACGAATTAAGAAAATTAAATTTTCTAATGAANGACAACTTTTGAAGGTGTTTTCGCATGTTAATCTTTTATAAATGCGTTTCGCATTTTATACGCAGCAAATGGATAGTTTCACGCGCCGGCAACATAGCCAACTTAATGCCGAGTAGTGTTTTGCTACGTGATTGGATGTGGCAATGTCTACTAAGCCTAAGCTAGGTAAGTGTGTAAGTGCAAAGACAACGAATTAAGAAAATTAAATTTTCTAATGAAAAAAGTTGAGCAATTTTACATACATACATTATGTTTTACGTGCTTCTTTCTAACGTTATTTTAATGAGGCGTTGTAGAAACTTTGCAATTGCATTAACGCTCTTTCTACTTGCATACTTTTGAATCATTTTCCATCTTAAATGTGTTGAGAGGATACTTTCGGTAACATCAATTTTCGCCTAGACAACAATAACTTCATTAAAAGACAATAAGAGAAAAAAGCAACAACAACAACAACAACAATGATTTCAAGAATGACAACAAAGCAGTTAAAACGGTCGACACATTTGCTGTACTTTGAATTCAAAGCAGTCGAATCGAATACGTTTAAAATGAATGCTTAACTAGTTACCTTTGTGGTGAAAGTGGTTCTTGCAACTAAAACATTTAATTTATTGTTTTTGGAATTATTGTACTGCTCGGCTAATTTTGATTAATTTCNGACAACAACAATGAATTCAAGAATGACAACAAAGAAGTTAAAACGGTCGACACATTTGCTGTACTTTGAATTCAAAGCAGTTAATCGAATACGTTTAAAATGAATGCTTAACTAGTTACCTTTGTGGTGAAAGTGGTTCTTGCAACTAAAACATTTAATTTATTGTTTTTGGAATTATTGTACTGCTCGGCTAATTTTGATTAATTTCGATAACTGTTCACTTCGAAAGCTTATATAACCTTGAAATTTCAATAGCACGATATATTTTGAAAATTCCAAAAACTTGCAATAATTTCAGTTAATCAATAAATATCGACAACGCGGTAAAATCAAAGAATGCGGTCCATTACGATAACTCGACACTCTATAAAAAATTATAATTTAATAAATATCGATAACTTGATGAATTCCATTTACTTGACACATTTCGATAATCCCATAAATTTGTATAGCTCGATAACTATCCGTAAAATTCGACAACTAATTTTCTCTGTCTATAAATTTCGACAACTCAATAAACATTGATCAATTTGAATAATTTCGATAACTCAATAACATGCAGAACTTGATAAATTTCGGTAACTGTAAACTTCGACGATTCGATAAATTTCGAAAACGTGATAATTTTCGAAAATAAAATTTTTTATGACACAATCTACTTCGATTCCTATCGAAAAATTTCAATACATTGGGTAGGTTCAGAAGGCGCAGAAGTTGAGCGCAACCGTTGCTAAAAAAATCAGTGTTCGTAATGTGTCTTCTGAACGCCTTGATACATTAGCTGTCAAATTCCAAAACACACAACAATTGTCTCAAATGATCAGAAAAATATTACGATCATCTAACACGCAACTGTTCAGTTGATCAGAAGTACGCAACAACGCGTTCAGAAGGTGCAATCGCAACAGGTCAGTAGCTTCTGAACATGCCCATTCTCTTACCCTTTCGTTACCCTAATTCTTATGTATTTCTCATTGTCTCCATTTTCGTTTTTATTTTCACTTTCCCAGCATAAGAAGTACTGGCTCGTTGAATTTCTACACTGACGGATTGAAGCTGGAGAAATGCGTAGGGGCGGCAGTCGCCTGCGCAGAGCTCGGTCTCAACAAACTCTATAAGCTGCCGAACTACTACAGCATTTTCCAGGCGGAAGTAAGGAGAGCGGCGGAGCTACTGAGCAGTAACTTAGTAAACAAACTGGTGAATCTCTACGTTAAAGGAGGTGCTGATTTCCCTTCAAGCTGTTAAACGGGAGCTCGACCAGTCCTTGATCAGGAAGGCGTAGAAGGCGCAGAAGGCGTGGCCAAAACGCAAGGTTGCAAGGTATCTATGTACGATTATGTGCGGATCGTTTGACATAAAGCTAACGAAGTTACTGCTATCCCTCAAGAGGGTAAATGCTAGGCTACTGGTGGGTGTTTTAACGGAACATTTCCTGCGACTGCGATTCAATCTCCTGGAAGCAGGCCTTCTGCCCAACCTGGAACCCGCTGCCAAGTTAGGGTACAACAAGTTTTCCAGTTTGCCAAGAGGACTGCTTTTTTCTTCATATTCATAAATCCAAATTTCAAAAGTTGCACAAAACTAAAAAAAGAAAACTCAACAAAGTTACAACAAAATTTCTCCATTTTTACAAATTGTTAGGAGCATAAGTTTTATTGATTTTTGGAATATTTGTTTGTTGACGGTTTCACGGTTTCACGCATTCGAAAGTTCGCATTTTTGTTTAGCGTCACTTCCATTTAAATAATGAAAGGCCATTTCTGGACTATCGGTAGTAACCATCGATAGTTTTAAAAAATTAATCGATACTATCGCTTGTGCCATCGATTACGATTTATACTAATAAATATTTCACTTTGATAGGCCAACTATATAAGAATGCTAAAACGAAAATTCCAAACCGACTTATGCTAGCATCTACTTACATACTTAAGTGAGTTCTGATACCAAAGAACTGCTTACCTAATCTGCATCTGCATCCATTTTTAACTACTTAGTTTAGAAGCAGTTACGTAATTTGTACATAACTCAAAACTTTCAACATGAAAACTGTCCCCAAATTGTTTACTGCGCGGTTTGTGCTCTATGTAGATGATATACAAACCACGTATGTACATATGTATGTACATATGTATGTATATGTTTGCTTGATTACATCTTCAACAACTGCCAGCTAACTCATCAATATTTTTTGAAAACTTTGTCGCGACGAATATTTTAGCTATCGTGAATTGTGGCTGTCAAAACTATTTCCCTTTTAGTTGTTGTCGAAATGTGCTGATATTTACGTACAGATGGGAAGGTTTGTTGTTTTCTTACTTAACTCATTTATGTTATACCGCAGGTGTTTATGCGCTGGCACGTTGTGTTCTTCCTCGTAGCTGAATTGATTTGAGCATTTATTGTTGGCACTATCCTTCCTTGCATGAATGCTTTTATGAAATAAGTTTCGTAAATTTTCATTCTCAGACAAAACTTTTTTGAACTTCTTCACACCACAAATTGTTGCATAACTTCTTGTTGAATGGGAGTAAATAGTAAATTTACTGTCTAGACATTTTAGCGAAATAAATATGTTAGACTACGCGCAATTCATAAGACAATTTGTAGCAAGCATACATACATACATACACATAATAAAGGTATGTAGGTTGGGGTTGCTTTGGAAGTGATGCTGCATGTTGCACGTGTGTATTATGTAGGTGCATATGT
>NW_016187015.1:3924-4487 GCF_001687245.7 Rhagoletis zephyria | reverse complement strand
TATTGTGTTATTAACTGTAATCAACCCTATAATTCCTTTAATTTTAATACTGGTGTTAAAAATTTTTTTAAGTGACTGTATTTTTTAGGGTCGCAGACTTATATAATAGGTGTCTACAGAGAAGTTGTGGACAGTAATACCCTCTACAATGTGCCATAAGCCGCATTACGGATCCGTGGTAAATGCGCTTTAAAATTCTAAAAATGGGTTTTTCTCCATATAACAAAAGAAAAATAATAATTTTTTTCTTAAAAAGTAGGCCATATTTTACAAAATTGCTAATAATAAAAGTTATTTATAATTGCGTAAGCTGTCCACAGAAAAAAAAATCAGATCGATTCGTTGAATTTTGACCCTAATTCCATAATTTCTCCATTTGGGACCAGTGTGCAGCGGGGCCGCTGTATTTTAATTCGCTGCACTATGTCCATGTCGTTGTAAAGCTCATACAGCTCATCGTTGCATCGTCTGCGGTACTCGCCATCGCCAACGCGTAAAGGCCCGTATATCTTCCGCAAAATATTTCTCTCGAATACTCCAAGAGCCGCCTCATCGGATATTGC
>NW_016187015.1:0-3914 GCF_001687245.7 Rhagoletis zephyria | reverse complement strand
GACGATCAATTGTACCATTAATGATGCTAAAAACGAACGACAGAGAGAGAATCAATCTGCTTGAAACAAATGACTGAAGGTTGATTAAGAGCAGGCGTGAATGATAGGAAGGATAGGATCAGAAAATTTTAAAGAACGAAGGGCAGATTTTAAGAATACTTTTTGAACCTTTTCAACCCTATTAATAAAAATTGGAAATAAGGTCGCCAAATAAAAGCAGCATACTCTAACCTAGAACGAACAAAAGTTGTAAAAAGCAATTTTAGCGTATAAGGGTCCGAAAAATTTGAACTGTTTCTTCGAAAAAAACCTATAATTGAATATGCCTTAGTTAAAATATAATGTATGTGACTGTTAAATGAGAAATACGTATCAAAAATNGAGTGTGTAAAAAGCAATTTTAGCGTATAAGGGTCCGAAAAATTTGAACTGTTTCTTCGAACAAAACCTATAATTGAATATGCCTTAGTTAAAATATAATGTATGTGACTGTTAAATGAGAAATACGTATCAAAAATTACTCCAACTTCCTTAATTTCTACAACAGATTGAAGCACATTATTAGAAATTGTGTAAGACGTTTTACATTTAACGAAAGACCACACATCTCACACCAGAGACACAGCGTATCCAAATCCGCTTGAAGATACTTTGCATCAGTCGAGTCGTTAATCACGGAAAATATTTTTAAGTCGTCGGCGTACAGCAAAAATTTGGGGAACGAGAAACNCTTGGGGAACGAGAAACATCTGCTTATGTCATTAATAAATAAAACGAACAGTAGTGGACCCAAAATGCTTCCTTGAGAAACTCCAGAAGTGGCAATGAAAGGTTCCGAAGAAACGCCATCGATTGTCACCACGCACCGCCTATTGCTTAAGTAGGATTTTATCCATTTAAGAAAAACAGAGTGAAAGCCCAAAACTGCAAGTTTGTGTAATAAAATTGTATGTGAAACTTTGGGGTTGTTCGAGTTGCAATCACAACCGCAGTGTTGCGCGAATTATTAAAGTATCACGTTCGGTGTGAATTTATAGCAATGTATTATCAGCTGGGCAGTTGCAACAATGTTGCCATTTTTCATCAGTACGGCAGTAATGCCGCTTTTATTACGTGCCTCGAACAGGCCCTTTATCAAACGCTTTCGAAAAATCTGTGTAAATACAGTTAACTTGGAGTCCTGCCGATATAGCTGCAATGCAGTATTCACTGAACACTGCTAAATTGGAGACTGTAGAACGTCCAGCAACAAATCCATGCTGATTAGGTGAAATAATGCTCTTAGTAGCAAAAAACATATTCTCTTTGATAATGCTTTCAAACAGTTTGGAGACAGTCGAGAGCTTCGAAATAGGCCTATAATTACAGACGTAATTTTTATTACCGCTTTTAAAAAGCGGAGAAATTGATGTCAGTTTCCAGTCATCAATAAAATTTCCAGAAGACAAAGATTTATTGAAAAGCATTTTCAACGTAGTGGCAATCACCGGACAATAAAAAAAACACACAGCTGAGAGTCCATCAGCATCCGTTTGAGTAGAGGGTTTTAACCTTAGGATTCCTTCTATGATATCATCTGAGGAGAGACTCAAACTGCCAAAATTGATGGACGATAATTGATTAGGTGCGGGAAAACTGTCTGAAACATCAAAATCAACCTCATCATGTTGTGCGAAGTTTGCTTTGAAAAAATCAGCAAACAAGTTAGCTACTTCAGTTGGCGTGCTCACACATTTTTCACCTATCCTTACTGCCGATGGAACCCAGGAGGATGACTTTTTTGATTTAGCGTAATGCTAAAATATCTTCTTCTTCTTCAAAATTGTTCTTTACATTCTCACTCCCAATACTGTGACGTTACACGCAGTTGCTCTCAGCTCGCTTGGCGCAATCTTGTATTCTATCATTCTTGCTTTATAAGTACGGTTCATATTCGAAAAATATAACATACACGATAGGAAAACCAGGGCATGAATCACGTAACTTTGAAACGATAGTCGTACAAACGATACTGACAAAACGATGTCGTCAAAACACTGGTTCATGCATTTGTTTTGCTGTTACGTGCTACTGTTACTGTTACGTGAAGCAAAACGATCGAACAATTTTTGGTTTGCATGAAACAAGACACTCTCAGCACGATATCGTCCAGACGATTGTCGTCATACGTGATTAATGCCCAGTAAGCGCCGGTAAAATAATTTTCGCATGCAAATTTCCATATTTCTTTATAATATTATCAAATAAAAAACGATTTTCACAAACACAAAATGTTTCGGTCGTGGACCTTTCTATGGAAAGGGCCGTATATTTAAATATTCTTAAAATTTACAGCCAGATTCTGTGCACTTGATAAATTCAAAATTTTTACCGCCCAATTATGTGTTATGTTGATAAATTACACTGTTCAAAAAAATTTGGTCGTATTTTATCTCAAAAACGGGGCCGACCTCATCTTATAGATTTTTTGATGCTGATTTGAAGTGTAATTACAAAATTTTTCTAGCACGTCCAGCTTTTGAGAAAAAAAAACTGTTGAAATGTCGAAAAATGGCAAATTTCAAAAAATATTTAAAAATAGAATTTGGACGTAGCTTTTCCGAAAAAAAACCACGTATTAATGAGAGTCCTATTCATCTGATTTAATAAAAAATTGTCAAATTATAAAATTTCGTTGAAAAATTTTTTTTTTTTCAAACTCTTGCAATAGTGAAAGGATTTTGTTTGATGTTGGCATGTAAAATATTTTATCCTGGGTGAAATATTCATTGGCTTTTTATGTAATATTTTATGTAATGTGAAATATTCCAAAAGCATGGTCAAGATATTCTTTAAAAACGCTTGATATATGCAATATGTAAAATAAATTCAAAATATTCAAGTAAGGAAAATGTATAAGGCATCAATCGGAAAAGGTACAGGTTTTTGCATAAAAATAATATCTGCATTGGTACGGAGCGGCTCCAGTTTATAGGAAAAATATGCATTTACATAAATATCCGATGTCTAATAACTACACAGGTCTAAATCAAAAGAAGGCAATAAAATAATTCATACCTCATGGATTGAATATACGCTTTTTACCACGTTTATATTAACTCTCTTTCTTGTGTCTGGTAGTTATTTTGCAAATGATTTTTAGCTAACTTCCCATTGATCTAGAGAGTTGAAATTTTAAGCGTAGGTCATATGGGAAAATTTCTGGCATCGTGTGATTCAAAATGGAAAAAACCGTAAATTTTTAAACTGAACGCACAAAAATAAATTAAACATACATCAAGTTGTTTGAAATCCATTGAGGAAACAATAAATTCTTGTGTGATTCTTCTTATTTGGCGCTGTAACCGCCTAAGCGATTTTGGCCGAGTTCAACAAAGCACGCCAGTCGTTTCTCTTCTGTGCCAACTGCCCTCTCCACTTGGTCTCTACAACGCAGTGGGGGCCTCCCTTCCTCTGCTACCACCAGCGGGTTCCGAGTTGAATACTTTCGGAGCTGGACCGTCGGAGTTCATTCGAACGACATGGCCAAGCCAGCGCACACTGGTCCCAAATCAAGAAATTATGGAATTAGGGTCAAAATTCAACGAATCGATCTGATTTTTTTTCTGCGGACAGCTTACGTAATTATAAATGACTTCTATTATTAGCAATTTTGTAAAATATGGCCTACTTTTTAAGAAAAAAATAAATTTTTTTTTGTTATATGGAGAAAAACCCATTTTTAGAATTTTAAAACGCACTTACCACGGATCCGAAATGCTGCTTATTGCACATTGTAGAGGGTATTACTGTCCACAATTTCTCTGTAGACACCTATTATATAAGTCTGCGACCCTAAAAAATACAGACACTTAAAAAAATTTTTAACACCAATATTAAAATTAAAGGCATTATAGGGTTGATTACAGTTAATA
>NW_016187014.1:0-4479 GCF_001687245.7 Rhagoletis zephyria | reverse complement strand
TACAAAATTTCAATACGCGTTGAAATCGAAAAGTGTATTGACTCGAATTGGTTTTCAAATCGGTATTTTCTTTCTCACATCGGTTAGAAACTCTGAATAAACGAATAATTCATTTAACGCGAATTAAAAATGGATATTTTTTCCTTTCTACAGCCCGTTTGTTAATAGTATTTATTATTACTAGTATCGCCCCGTTGTCGAAATTCGACCACTTCACTTTTTTCATACACTTTTTCATTTTGCCTGGGAAGTGATTTAGGTCCATCAACACCTGTTAATCGTCTAGCTCACTTACATATATTGTTTGGTGGAGTAGTATACATTCTGTTAAATAATTTAAAAATTCATAGATGGTGCAACCAAATCAGGCACCTACCGGAAAATAATACCTTTCGAACAAAAGAAGAATCATTAAAATTAGATTTGTATGGGACTTCGTTAGAGTATTAATATATAGATAATAAATTTGTATTATTGTTCGCTTCTATTTTGGTGCACCGCTCAAATTTATTATTGAATAAATGTCGAATAAGACTAACGGAGTATGTTTACCTTTCAATACGGTTTAATCGATTGGCGCTATAAAGACTGAGGAATAAACGCTAGAAATAAAAATGTGTTGAAACAAATCGGGTTTTGGTTAATGCGGTTTTTTCGTAGGTATAAACAAGGTAAGGTAAGAGTTCAGAACTAAAAATGCAGTTTCACTACATTTGGCCCATGCTTTCGCGATTATAGTGTTTTTTGTTTGTTCTAAATTGACTCTACCTCGGTGTAAAAGCCCTAAATTTCGATTATTTTATGATGGAATTGTTCAGTATTCAAAAATAAAAAAGTAATAATGTTTATAAAAAATTTCTTTGGCACAAAAAAGTTAAGTTTTTTGTTGCCCAAAAGGAAGTGATGAAGTGTTTTAAAATAAACGAAGTGCAACACTTCGATTGAAGTGAAAACGACAGCCCTGGCCATAGCCGTTACACTTAGATACATATGCATGCACTATTCAAATTAATAGCATGCATGCTATGTTTGCTTCCTTTCCATATGGCATTGGAAAGACCACCAACGTATAGTGTTAGCCAAATGAATGTGCTTGCTGGCGTTCCATATTCAAAGGGGAAACTGTATGATGAAGTTTCTTTACTTATGGCTTATAAGGGCATATCGATGGCTGAGTGGAAGATCGACCTATCTCGGCAGTTAGTTTGAAAACGTGCTATCATAGAAAAAGTTTCAAGAACGCCCTCAATTCAGAATTTGATTGAAAAACGGCCTATTTCAGAATTAGGTTGAAGAAAATTTTAGAAATCTTGTTGATTTTTTGACATTTTTTTCATACGATGTTGCGCTTTTTCTCTCATGAAAAAAAACTGCGCAAGACTGTCAGCGAAATAAAGTAAAAAATCACCACGAATATTTGACAATTTTAAACTTGTAATATATATATGTATATTAGAGTTTTCTGGTATATGCTACTAGGATCATATAAGCAACGTATAACCTCAAAAAATTTGACTGAAATCTGACCAGTGATTTTTGAGTTAAGTCAGGAAAACGAGAACGCGTATACATTGCATATATGGTCCTAGTAGTCTATACAAGAAAACTTGCTAGGTGGCGATGGAGTCGAGTTATTTATAAATGTCATATTTATGAACTGATTTCGTTCCAATTCATAATGCGTGCTACCTTTGGACCCGCTAGATGGCTCTGGAATCGAGTTATTTAGAAAATCCGTATTTATTGTAAAATCTGGTTGAAATTCAGAAGATGTACAAAATATTTAGAAACCTCGTATATCTGTTCTGCTTTGGGCCTATGTGTATGTTATACGAATTTACTTTTCAGATGGCTGAGTGAGAGAGGGGTTAAGTATACATGCAAAGGCACGCAAAATTGTGTAAGCGCACCTTTGCCTCACACCCTCATACACTCTAAATGTGATCTTGCATCTACCTTGGCTTGCTCGGGGTGGCCGTTTTTGCATCAGTTAGACTCAAAGAAACCAGTTCGTGGATGAAAGGAATCTTTGGTCATTCAGATATTTTAGGCACATCACTACGTCAAGGGTGTATCACGAATAAGTGTTTGCCATTAGGAGGAAGCACGAAATTTTCGTCAAATAACTGGAGAGAGTAAAATAGTAGTTTTCTTCTGCGGCAGTGAGACAGTTCATAAAGCTTTAGACTAACACACAGACACTGCAAATTCCGTTACTGAATGCCGTACATCTCTGATCGAGATAGCCGAGGTTTGTAGAACCACAATGCATAAGTCCTTGGACGCCTTAGTATTATGATGCACTTGATGCTCCATTAAAACGATATTTAAGAGATCACATGTTCATTTAGCCAATGTACGACGCAACTTTTCGTCCTGTGAAACAGCGGGGATTCCTGGTACTCCTATAATAGAAATCGCACAACTGTGGTCATCAGTTTTCTCATATGGACTTTTTTATTGGTTTTTATGACGCGTCGAAGAAGAATACGCACGTTTATCAGAGATCTCACAGATGGCAATAAGACCATCGTTAAAGCTTATGACACCGAAATAGGTTTAGTATTCTAATGGTATCTTAGCACTACAAGTCTTGGCTAACGCAAAAGTTCTTATCAGTTGCTATATATGTATGTATGTACATAGTTTGTATAATAAAACGAAACTAGTGAACCCGCATGGCGCAAAAATGCCAACATTTAATTAAATATTTTAAACAGGTGAAACCCTATTCAAATACCTCTCAAAATATTCCTAATTATTAATCTAAACCATTTGTGAATGGTGAGAGGTGGTGTCGGGTTTCATGTAACTTAAAAAAATAAAACCTGTGCACATCTATGTAGAATCCCAGTTCTTTAATTTGACTTCTCATTTTGGAAACTCGAAATAACGTTGCAGATGTGATGACCTTCAAAAAAAGAAAAAAAATAGATGGCAACTCTAATTAAAATAATTATCAGCCTATAGTTTTCTTAAAACTCTTTCGTTTGACACTAATATTTCGATATTTAATATATGAATCTTTCGTATAAGTAAAGCAAATTCGCCTTTTCAAACAGGTGGTAACCTCTTTAAGCTAAAATCTTTCGCCTGGCATTGTTATACATATTTCAATGAACTGATGAATTAAGTTGAATTTAGTTTTTTAAGCACATGGCAACTCTCCTAAATACAGTTTAGAAATTAACTATTTTCAAGCCCATTTCGATTGATAGCTATCTCTTGACAATCCATTTAACTTATTAAATAATTTGAGCTTAATTTTTTCAACAAAAAAATAACCAAAAGTTCAGCTTAAAGATTTCTTTACACCCGTTCTTTTGANTAACTATTTTCAAGCCCATTTCGATTGATAGCTATCTCTTGACAATCCATTTAACTTATTAAATAATTTGAGCTTAATTTTTTCAACAAAAAAATAACCAAAAGTTCAGCTTAAAGATTTCTTTACACCCGTTCTTTTGATAACCATATTTTAAAATTTCATGTAACTTATGTCTGTATTAAACGAAATACCAATTTCAAAACTGGCAGCAACACTCTTAAAAATTATTTTCGAACTAAAATTTCCTTAAATATTTTTCTTCTGACATTGTAATAAATATTTCATTAACTGATGAATTAAGTGGAAATTTATTTTTTAAACACGTGGCCATCCTCCTAAATATTGTTCTTAAATAAAAAATTTTAAACCCATTTCCATTGATAACCATCGGTTAGTAATTCATTTAATCTATTAAATAATTTTAGTTTAGCCCTTTAAGATGGGCAGCCCTCAAGCATATCAAAAATGTTCTAAATTGTCAAACTAAGTATTTCTTGAAGCTCTTTCATTTGACATCCATTGTTAATATTTCATATAGCTTGGGTATAAAATAGTTCAGTTACACTTCTCAAATAGGTGGCAACCCTATTCAAAATATTTCCAAACTACTACCTTTTTAAACCTCTTTTGTATGACACCCACATAGCGATACCTTATTCACTTACCAAATTCCTTTAACTAAAATTTAAATAAATTTTTTTAAAAATGTGGCAACCCTATACGTAGTTAAGTTATAAAGCTTTTTCAAAACCATTTCGATTGAGACCCATATTTATTAATTGATTTAATTTTTTAATTAATTTGAGCTTAATTTCTTAACAGGCGGCAACTTTTTTCGAAAAAGTAAAAGCTCCTTGAATATCCACACTCTAAGCCCTTTAATTTGGTACCTCACTTTTGAAAATCGAGTGAACGGTGCAGTTCTTTTATGCTGCACAAAAAATGCCTTCGCGTATTATATATATAGATAGTATATATATATAGATACCTATTTTACTTGTCCCAATGCTTTAATTCGAATTGAATTTGATCGTTTAAAGAGGTGGCGACCCTCCTATACACAATTAAGAAATAAAGTACATATTTTCAAAACTATTGCGACTGGTACCCCAATGGTAAATATTGATTTAACTATTTAAATAATTTGAATT
>NW_016187013.1:0-4479 GCF_001687245.7 Rhagoletis zephyria | reverse complement strand
CAAATGCGCAGTCACGCCGCAGCTGAGCATCTCCTTCGGGGCGGCCATTCAGCACGACTCGATTCGAGAAGGGAGCAACGTCTCCTTTGAGTGCCACGTTGCAGGGAATCCGCCCGTCGGCGAGGTCGGCTGGATGTTTGAGAATGCCCGACTGCTGATTCCTGGCACCTCACGAGAAGAACCGGGATTCATTCATCGAGCAGGAGGAGGAGGAAGCGTGGTCAACGCCGGAGCGGGCGTCAGCGTGCGGGAGAACACGCTGATGATCCATTCGGTGGGGCGGCGGCATGCTGGGCGGTACCGGTGCGTCGCCTCCAACGCCCAAGGGGAGGGCCGCAGCGAGGAGATTTTGCTCAAGGTGCAGTGTAAGTATTGTCGCATTTTCTCTTTGATAAGTCCATCTAATCCCCTTTCTTTCATTTGTTCTAGACGCCCCGGTCTGCAAGGAGGAGCAGCGGCTGCTGTACGGCGTCGCCAAGCGCGAACCGATTGAAGTGCCTTGCAGCGTGGCCGCCGATCCCGCCGAGGGCCTCACCTTTCGGTGGATGTTCAACAGCAGCAGCAGCAGTGCTGGTGGTACTGATAGCGCTGATAACGGCGGCAATTTACACCCTGCCGTGCTGCTGCCGCTGAAGACCTACCGGCAGCCGGTGGCACCTGCGCTCGCCACCTCAGTGGCCACCTACACGCCGCTGACGAAGCACGGCTACGGACAGTTGCTCTGCTGGGCGACCAATGCTCTCGGTAAGAGACGTTGTGAAAAGGGTGTTCTTAACAAGCCGATTCTAACCTTTTCTTTCCTTTCCTTCCCTTCCCTTCAGGCGAACAATCGGAGCCGTGCGTCTTTACTGTGATACCGGCGGCGCAGCCGCAGCCGCTGCGCAACTGCCTCGTCCGCAACCAGTCCACCGACGGCCTGGTGGTGGCCTGCGAGCCGGGCGACGACGGCGGCCTCGAGCAGCGCTTCTTCCTCGAGGTCTTCCAGGCGGAGCAGGGCCAGCTGTGGGCTAATCTCAGCCTCGAGTCCTCTTCCTCCTCGGCAAACGTCGTCGAGTTCACCGTGACGGGCATTCCCGTGTCCACCACCTTTGTGCTGGTGCTGTACGCCGCCAATGGCAAGGGCCGCAGTAACTACGTGACGCTCTCGGCGAACACGGTCCCGCCCGGGTGCTGTCGCGGCTCGGAGTTTCTCAAGTTCACCGCCGACATTGGCATCAAGCCGCTGATGTACATTCTGGCGATTGTCGTCGCCGGCCTGGTCGTCGCCGCCATTGCCATTGTCACCATCTCCAGGGCGAGGACGATCAATCGCGGCAAAGGTAAACAAAGCAGATGGAACGCTCTTTTTGAATAGTACTAACTAGTGTTTTATCTTTTGTACAGGACGGCACGAGCCACTGCCGCTGTCCAGCTCCAAACAAGGAAAGCTCAGCTCCAGTGGAAGCAACAGCAGTCCACGGCATTTGGTGGACTTTGGTGACGGTGATGGTAGGGGCGATCAAGACACACTGCCTTTGCCGGAGATGTCCATTGGCATTGGAGATGGCGGCGGTGGTGGTGGTGGTGATCCAATGTCGATGCAGATGTACGACTTGGCGACGGCGATGCATCATCAACAACATCAACAACAACAGCAGCAGTTGTCGGGACCAAGTGGACTCTGCAGCGCCGCCGGCCTGGACTTGTTTGAGAACACCGAGATCATGACCAACTCGTCGTCGCTGTACGATGATCACTCCTCCTCGAACAACAACTGCCCGCTGGGCCCCAGCTCGTACAGTGAGTACACTTTTATTTTCGTGTTTCTTTTGTTGAACCTTTACTAATCTGTCTCCATTTGTCTTTGTGTTGCAGTGAATCCCATCTACATTAGCAGCGACGTGTCTTCGTATTACGGCGGCGTCAGTGGTGGTGGAGACGCTCTCACCGGGTCGCCTAGTCGAGCTGCTCTGCTAAACAGCAACGCCATATCAGTGCCTTTCCTTCATCATCATCCCCATCCTCATCACAACTTTCACCAACTTCAGCAGCAGCACACGTACACACCGGCCAGTCATGATCTCACTGTGTTGACAGCAGCGGCTGCTGCAGGGACCACTACACACACTGCAATGCCCTACCTGGAGCAGACTGTGTCTTCAGGCCACATGGCCAGTCCGAGGTTTTACGCCGGATCTGCAGCCTCTTCTCACTCGCCCTCTCTCACTGGTGGCGGAGTTTCGGATCACCACCACCTTCAACAAGCGATCATCTTTGAGACGGCGACGATGCCCGTTGACTCGGTAAGGGAAATTGATTTCAAAGTTGAAGTATCATATACTAATCCACTTACACTTTTTGACCAGATTCTGCTCGGCAAGTTGCCCGCCAAGCCGCCTGACGACAACACCGGAGGAGGCCTCAACTCAACAACCACGACAGCAAGTAGAGGAAGCATCTGCACTTCAGCAGAGGTCATCTTGAGCACGCCTGTGTGATCATCATCAACATCACCTTCAGGACTTTATCTCTTCCTATCCGGATGGATGGATGGCCCGAGGATGGACACAACAAGAGCAGCAGCAAGTCGAGGATGGCATCACCGCCGAAGAAGAAGCAGCAGCAGTCTGGCTATTGAAGTCGAAGACTTTGTTTCTATTTGTAAACCTTTGTATTGTTTGGATGTTTGAGAATGAATAAAGACATGATTGAAATAAAGTTNGGAGCAGACTGTGTCTTCAGGCCACATGGCCAGTCCGAGGTTTTACGCCGGATCTGCAGCCTCTTCTCACTCGCCCTCTCTCACTGGTGGCGGAGTTTCGGATCACCACCACCTTCAACAAGCGATCATCTTTGAGACGGCGACGATGCCCGTTGACTCGGTAAGGGAAATTGATTTCAAAGTTGAAGTATCATATACTAATCCACTTACACTTTTTGACCAGATTCTGCTCGGCAAGTTGCCCGCCAAGCCGCCTGACGACAACACCGGAGGAGGCCTCAACTCAACAACCACGACAGCAAGTAGAGGAAGCATCTGCACTTCAGCAGAGGTCATCTTGAGCACGCCTGTGTGATCATCATCAACATCACCTTCAGGACTTTATCTCTTCCTATCCGGATGGATGGATGGCCCGAGGATGGACACAACAAGAGCAGCAGCAAGTCGAGGATGGCATCACCGCCGAAGAAGAAGCAGCAGCAGTCTGGCTATTGAAGTCGAAGACTTTGTTTCTATTTGTAAACCTTTGTATTGTTTGGATGTTTGAGAATGAATAAAGACATGATTGAAATAAAGTTTGAAATGTGTTTTATTGGTTAAGTAAAAATACAAAAAAGAAATAAGAAAGAAAAAGAGAAAGAAAGGCAGCAACCCATGGCCTTCCCTGTCCCTCTACTTACCCATCCTCGTCGCCGTCTTCAGACAGTCGACCGTCCTTGTCGACCGTCCTCTTCGGTCCCCCCACGTCCGAGGAGGGACAGTAATATCTTGAGGGACCTGGTCTTTAGATTACCCAGCAAATGTGCAAGGAGGAAAGACCGATCGAGACTCTCCAAGCACTAGCTGCGCACCATTTATGGCTGGTGTTCCCCACCTTTTCAGCAGATCGACCGCCAGTGTCGACTGCCTCTTCGGCGAGTCAACCGCCAGTGTTGACTGCCTCTTCGCCCCGTCTTCGTCGGTCTTCGGTCTTCAGTCTTCGTCGTCGTCCATCCCGGTCGTCGTCGTCGTCGTCGGTCTTCGAAGTCGTCCATCCTGATCGTCCTGGTAATCGTCCATCCCGGTCGTTCATCCATCCTGGTCGTCGTCGGTCTTCATCGTCGGTCCTGGGGCTCGCTGGAAAAAGGCTAAAGGTTAGAATGGCCAGGTGCTAATCACACTGGCCATGGGTTGCTGCCCAGAAAGGAAAGGAGGAAAGAAGGAAAGGTGAAGAGCACCAGCATAGACACTGGTGCTCTGATGATGATGATGACGGTGATGATCTTCAGCTCGGAGCGGGCGCGGGTGCTTTCCGAAGGGCGCGAGAATGAGAGAGGGAATCCAGAATGTCTGCAAAGAGTTAACAAAAGTTAGAAAGAGAATGAACCAACCAAAAATCCAACACTTACCCTCGTCCGCGAGACTTGAGATGATCTTCACCACCAAAACAAAAAGCGCGCACGGGCGCTATCAGCAACAGCAGCGGTGGCGGCGGCATGACCGCTCTCGTCGGTGTCTGTACGGCAAATGAGGCGACTGTGGCGCCGGCGATAGCTGCGGCCGAGGCAGACAGTCTGCTGACGGCTGTCAGTGGTGCCCGTCGTAGATGCAATGCAAGATACCGAAACGGGAACTTCAACTCCAGATATCTANACACTCTACTAAGCGTTCTGCGTCGAATGGGACCATAAAACGAGGAGGTCAGATTTTTGGCCAAATCGGCCAAATCTGTAAGGCTATATAGCCTTGCGATTTTGAAAATCTAACCAAAAAAAATTTATTGCGGATTCTGACAGTAC
>NW_016187012.1:0-4480 GCF_001687245.7 Rhagoletis zephyria | reverse complement strand
GTATGCATAATTTGTATTATGGTTCTTTTTATGTTTTTTTTTTTTTTTTTAATTGAAATACATACTATATATGTATGTAAACAGTTTTATGAGTTAAACGTTTCATATTTTTTTATTATAATACATTTAATATATTTTATTCCACACACTTTTATTAAAAAAATAAATAAATATATTTTACATATGGTTCAGATGAGAAGAAAAATCCTTAAAAAAATATTATATAATTACATGATATACAGTGGTGACCACATAATTAAGGGCGCTGACCTCTTTATAAGTTTCGGACATTTATTTAATTTTTTACAAAAAAATAGTTTACTCTACAAGGAAAACCATGCAATTCAAAGTATGAAACCTTGTTAAAGTTTTATGAAAAATCGCCAAATTTCAAAAAATGGTCATCGAAATTTAAAACTCTTTTATCTGAAAAAAGAAATCCATAAAAAATTCGGGTATGCAGTTTTATATCCCATTCAATTTTAGAATTTTGTTTATTTATTATGTATTCATTTTATTCTACACAAAGTTCGAGTACGTTGGAATATTAACTCAAAACTTGCACAATGTTATATTGAAATTTAAGGGCTATAAAGCTGCATAACCGAATATTTTCTAAAGGTTCTTAAAAAGTTGGGATTTGATAAGTCTTTCTTGAAAATTTTCGACTTTTTATAAATCTTGTACAAGCTTTGAGTTACTTGGTTTTCGTTGTGCTATAAACTATATTTTTGTAAAAAAAAATTAAATGAAATAAATAAAGAAAAAATAAATGGTCAAAACTTGTAAAGAAGTAGTGGCATCCCCTCTTATGTGGCCACCCCGGTATATGTATGTATATGTAAATATTTTTTTCATTTTTTATAAAAATTTTAATTTTTCTTTTTTCAGAAAAAAGTGTTAAGTTGATGAGCAGAAAATGTTAAAGAAGGTGAGTTAAAAAATATTGTTCGGTTCTTTTTTTATAATTTTATATTTATTATTTTATTTTATATATTTATACATTTCATGTTTTTTATATATGTACATTTTTTTCTGTGTGTGATGTGGGGACCTGCGCTTGTTTAAAACTTTTGTATGCTTTTACATGTGTCAATGATTTTGTGTTTAAATAATAAGCGTATTAATTATATTTTTAATAGTATTACCTTAATTAATAATTTTCAGACTCTTAATATTTGAAGTCAACATAACTCTTTTTAGGATCCGTCGGCAGTTTTTTTTCTCTCTCTTTTAACTGAGGCTGAGAAAAGAATAAAAACCAAAATCAACACCAAAACCTCTAAATCTGGTTGGCCGTCAAAGCGTTAATCAATAAAATAAAACCTTAACAATAGCAACCTCCAAGTGTATTTCTGCCAAAGAAAAGCTTCTCCTCAAATCCATTCGCCGTTCAGATGCGATGAAACTAAATTAATACGCAAGTAAAACGATATCCTGACTCTGATTTCGTACTCCATTTTCCAGCGTTACGCGAAAGGCATATAGATTGTTCATGCATATCACAAATTCCAATGGGAGAAACAAATGTACTTTGCCTTTGGTTTGAAGAGAGAAATAAAATCGACCGCATAAAAAGACACTGTCTTCCGACACAGAGATATCGGCAACTGGGTCAGGATTCAGCTATAAATGGTCAGCCTTATCATGTATCTCGAAACGAGCGTTCGTTTCGTCTGTCACACGAATCGTTCGTCAGTTGATACTTTGTAAATCGTTCGATAATCGTTAAAAACAAGCGAAAGGATATAAGTGATCGTCGAGATGGATCGTTCAGCCAAAAGAAGTAAATAATGTGAAAAGTTTATAAATATCAAACAATTTTGTTGTGTGTTTTGGTTCTGACCGAGCCAGGTTTCAGAAGCGATGGGACGGCGTAATAGAAAAAGGTAAGCTTATACTTGGTAGCAGAAATCCTGAACATTCTAGTAACATAACCAAAAATACGATTTGTCAATTTTTTTCAGATATGGGCTGACCTCAAAAGCCGCCCAAAAAAGAAGATTGCGGACTATATTGTCAATATAAATATGACAGGTGGGGGTCCCTTTCAGCTTTCACCGCTGACGGAGATCGAAAAACCAATCCACCGCAGCATTTCTACGTCGAATACCGCAGCACAGGCAGCATAGTTCACCTCTGATAATTTGTCAGCGACTGATATGCCAGCACAATTTATTGTGCGTACACCAACGGTACGCAATTCAAGAGGCTACCTTTACTCAGTAACATCCAGGTATTCGTTTAACAAACTTCCCAGATTTTTTTCTAGCCAAAGGTGCTCACTTTCTAAGCATTCCTTATCACATTTTGGAAATTTTGTATGTTGTTACAACTACAACCAATCGACGCCTGAGTGGAAGATCGACCTATCCCAGCAGCCAGTTCGAAAACGCCCTATCTCAAAAAACTTTTCACAAACGCCGTATTTCAGAATCGGTTCAAACACGCCCTATCTCAAACGGAAATACATTGAAAATGTGCTGAGATAGGACGTTTCCGAACTGGCTGCCGGGATAGGTCGATGTTCTACTCAGGTGTCGAAATAAGGTCTTATAATAAAAGCGTTGGGGCATTTTGGGCAAACGACGATAATAAATCAAAAATTCTGCCAAATTTCCCTTATTAATACACTAGTCGCTTGGGAGTTTTTAGCAAATCCCTTTTATTTTCCACTCGACACGATACCTACAATGAGGCTGATCAGCTCTAGTTGTTCATCGTGATTGGAACTCGAATAAGCTACGTACGTAACAATTCTAAATAAACGCTGTTCCGGATCACTGATTCGGGTCACTGCAGTAAAACGCATCTCTAATCGATGGTAACGGAATTGTGCGATTCGGCACTTCGATCTTAACGTAAGTTACATACACATAACTCTCAAAGGAGATACAAAAACTCAGAAGATGAGCATCATATACACACACCTTCTTGCCGCAGAAGCAGAAACGATGCTTGTCTGGTGAGACGAAGTTCTATAAAAAGATCCTACAAAACATTTATGGACTTGGGGAACCAGCGAAAAAGCTAACAAAAACTTAGCGAATTACTTGGATATAGTACTTGTTGGTAATCAAGCTCTTCAGGTGGCACCTCTAATATTTTAAAGGCGAAATCCAACCACATTTCAAATGGCCATTAGACCCAAAAGCATATGTACATACAGCGCTGGGATAACATACCTTCATAAGTAAATAACACCCTTCACGAAGACGCGCCAGGTAATTGCTGTAAATCTGAGTCTAATCCAAGTCTAGTCGGAAAAGATGCACCGGATTTCCGGGTCATATCGGATGGTAAGATGGACGACGTTTAGTCTGTAGGTTAGTGGTTCTGGGGAGGGTTAAGCAAAATGTGGGAATATTTCCGTGCGAAGTTTGTTTAGACCAGGGACGAGGAGAGGGATTTTACTCTGTGCGCGCCCATATAAAATCCATGGAAAACTCTAAAAGGCTTCTCACACAGAATATATTGCGGTCGTTACTATTTCATGTGTTCGATAACATAGAACCGTAATTTTACTTCGCAAGTGGCCTAACCCTCTCACCTAAACATCTTTACCATCAGTACGAAAGATGCCACATTTTAGTTAGGTATTCATATGGATGGCGTACCAATGTCACAGTGTACAGCTCGAAAGCTCTAGAGGCTTCTTTTGAAAGCCTGAGCCCGAACGTGGAATTCTATATCGAACGTAACTTGAATCGAAATTTAGTTTTGTGATCACGGCATTCGATATCGAGTGTGCTCCGCCCATTTAAATTGTATTGTGGAGAAAACAGCCACGATTCGGGCCTTCCTCTCTCCTCCTCTCCGGGCACACAACCTACTCCGCCAATAAAGTATAGAGCCGCAAGTCTCAAATTCTCGTTCTTAACTATGGCACAGACATGCCACAACACAGCACTACGGGCAGCTATGGAGTGCCTTCTGATGCCGCTATCAAATCAGATATCGCGCCCAGATTCTTTATTAAGGGGACATAATGCTGAGCAAACAGTTCCTGGTCAGTTGCTACCCATTTGAGCAACCAAATAGGCACTTTTAGGAAGCAGAACCTCCGCTTAGGCTAGTCAGAAGACATCTCAATCAACCGAAGGAGAAATTCCGGAACTACAGCAGCCACTGAATACGACATTGTACAGACAATACAATCAACGTTTACAGAGCGACTTTTACCACCTGCACCAACTATCGCCCAGTGACTGCCGACATAAGAGTTCCAGCTACCTCGAGATATCCTGGTTTCTCTGGCACAATTACGGTTTGGATGTTGCAGCAAGATAAACTCTTACCTAGCCAACATACATTCCGCATGTCTCCATGGTTAATCTTGACGACAACGATTGAAAGATCAGCTGATCAAGGCAGGACTAAGTAACAGCTACAAGAACTGTAGAGTAAATTTTTAAGAAGCAAACATGTACATACATACGTACGCAGCAGGAAAGTTTCAAGTTCTCAAACTTAGCATCCA
>NW_016187011.1:0-4480 GCF_001687245.7 Rhagoletis zephyria | reverse complement strand
AAAAAGTTTTGGAAGGGGTATTCACAGTGAAGCTTAAGTAAATTGTGCGTCGTTAAAGCGACAAATGGGGGGTTTTGCCGATTCATTTATAGGAATGTATTGATATATCTCATCTAAAGGGAATCTCAACATCCGAGGCAACAGTGACTAATGATCCACAGTGGTGTCAAACTGGTATTTACTGTAATTGCCTCCATTTTTAAAATAAAATAAGCTAAAAGCTAATAAAATTTAGAAGCCCATTTTTTGAATTTGTATTTAATTTTGAAGAAAATCCCACTGCTGTAAAAAAGTATAGTAGTTGAAAACGGATTTTAAGGTTTCCTCAAAATGAAAAAAATTGCACGAAATTGATTTACCTGTCTGTCCTTCAATCAAATTGTTTCAGAACAAAATTTGTGTTTAAAGGGCAGATCAATTTTAAATCCTACTTGAGAAAACGGCCCTAAATGTCACAAAAAAATGTTCACCAAAATTTTAAACTAAGCCCATTAAATGTTTTTTTTTATATGGAAAAAATTTCCACCCACGTCTCAAAAAAATTATTAAAAAACAACGCGAATTCTTAGCCACGTAAAACTAGTACTTTATTATACTCAAAATTAGTGTTCTATAAAACTGCATATCAAGATTTTTTCCTAAAAATTCTGAATAAAAAATTTGAATTTGTGGTGAAAACTTTTTTATAACATTTAAACTTTTACTTGTGCCATTTTTGTGTTTTGTTTTGGGGGAACCCTATAATTGTTTTTTATAAAACCTATAATTTAACATTTAATTTAATTTAAGGCCACCGGAGAATCGATTTTCTTCAAAAATTCTACTTTCTCTAAAAAATTTAATACAAGCGAATAAAAAAAATTAATTTCATTAGCTCTCACTAAAAAATAATCAAATTCCAGTTTGACACCACTGTGCGCTCGCGTTTTTTCGGATTGACAATGATCCTAAGCAGAAGGCCAGAACCTCTGCAGCTGGTACGAATTCCACAGAATTCGTTTTTGATTAGAAGTTAAAACACAAAGCTCTTCACATTTGTTATTTCTTTTACTATTTTACATACAAACATATATGTATTATCGACACACATACATACATACATACATATGTATCCACATTATGGTAACTTAAGTAGAAATGTGCTTACTTTCCAAAGTGCCATTGGTTTGTATTTGCGCGTGCGCGCCTTTCACAATTTAGCACCGCGCTATTGTATTCTATTAGTTTTTATTTAAACATTAAGCGAACGCTAATCTTTTGAGCAAATTGTTTACAAATATCGTTAATTGCTTGCGCGCTGGAATAGCTTGTTTTTTTTTGTAAGTTTCTTATTGGATATTCTGCTTTGTGCCTAGGAATGTTTGCGTAAACCGCCGCTCTATACGGGTATCTACATAGAAAGTGTGTATGCTTCTGGGAAGACTCCGCATAAGCAAATTACAACTTACGGCCAAGAATGTGATAAGTATGTTTTAAAAACGGGTCATTGACATCCTTTGTTAATCTAAAGTTTAGTAAAAAAAATACCTATGGGATATATGTATATTTACATATTTCGGAAAAGTGAAGGAATACCAGAACCATTTTTTGCACTTTACCACTCCAATTGAGACCTACACTATAATTAACTAAAGCGGCATGCTGGAGGTTCGGTGGCGGTATACTAGGAATTTTGTAATTATAACTCGAGTGCACACCTCTGTTATGGCAATCCATTAAATGGGCATAAACGAATGTACATACATACATACTTATGTACATATTTTGAAATGTTTTTTCTATACTTACGCGAATTTGTGGTAAATATTCATCCATACATACATATTTATGCAAAAATATTTCTAGTGAAAATAGGCGTTACAAGTTGCCGATATTATCCGTTTTTTTGTACTTAAAATTTTTACTTTAGTTTTACTTGCCATTTTACAATGTGTGTTGTGTTCTGTGGCGCCAAGTGATTAAAATTCAGTTTATGACTCTTATGATTCCATTATTTTTGCTGCTTAATGCAGAAACTTGTTTAGTGTGAAAGCTAACCAAAGAAAAGTTATGTAAAAATTACCCATTACACTGTCATAATAAATGTCACTTTGACATTTGCAGCTAGCGACTTGTGCCATAAACTTTGTCAGAACGTTTTTAAAAGCGAAATGATAGTAAATGCATCATTTACAAGCTGCGAACTTGTTCTAGTAAATAGTTTAAGCGGTTTCATCACCTCGATGGTAGAAAAATGGGTAAAAAATTTTTTCTGACGCAGATATGAAACTATTGTAAACTAAAATTTCTTCATGATCCAAAGATTTGATCTAAACCAAATTAGTATGGGACCACCTCGGAGACACTGGGCCTCCTGCATAAAAAGTGAGATTAAGCCCCGACTCGATTTTCAGTACAAATTCTTGAGTTTAAGCTCACTCCATCAGTGCGAAAGTTGAGTCTGAGCTTAAGCTCACTTTTTATGCATGAGACCCACTACCTTTCCGATAGAAAAAGAATTATCGAAATCGGTTGACATACATACATACATAAAAAAAATCCGACAAATTGATAACCTTTCCTTTTATGAAGTCGGTTAAAAAGTATAAAATGGTGGAGCTCTGAGTCATCCATTAGCCGCCCTCTTTTTTGTTAAAGACGGTGTACAAGATTTCTCAATCTGGCATCACCTGAAAATTACAAATAAATGTTTTTCTTATTTTTTTACATGAAAATGTTTTGTTTATTAAATTCATAGTTTAAGAACGGGATATCAAATAAAAAATTCCTAATCCAGTTTGAAAAAAGTCGTCCTAAAGGCACTCAAATTTATTCATTTAGAATTTTTTAGGAATAAAAATTTAGCGTGATGATTTCTAGAATACCACTGCAGGTTATTTTATCTGAACATTGTTTTCATAAAGAAGATTTTTTGTACATTTTCATTTGATCATTCACAACTAACTTATTTATAAATCGATTTTCTTTGTTAGTAGCTTGTTTTTTTTGTGGTAAAAGAAGAAGCTTTTCCCTGTTAAAATATTAATTTTTTTCAATTACAATGCAAACATAAACTGAAAATATCTTGAGAAAATTACCTGATCTAGAAAAACGGTATATAGATCCATAATCTACGACCCAAAATTAATTTCAGGTTTTTCGCCGTTTTTATTGTGCAATTTCAAAAAATGTCGAAAACTTTTTACGACACTTTTCGAAAGTATTTTTTTACTAGTCTGCTATTTGTTAAAGCGACAGAAGTAATCAAAAATATTATTGAGATTTTTCTTGAAAGCTGGAAATAAGATGGAAAATTAAAAAAAATAAAATTATGTTCGTTTTTCATTTGGTTTTCCTTGGCCCGTTGACTGCTCTAATGTTTGGCATGCGGTACGAATTGCTGGCACGAATTTTCAACTCTCATTTATTTAATTGCGTTTTCTTCATACAAGTGGCAGTGTTGCAAATCGAACATTTTTATGGGGTGGCATCCTTGACCTGCGCAACTATTTTAACTATTTAAGCAGTTTTTTTTAGATGCGTTTCGAGTGACTATTGTCAGTTTGTGTGTGTGTGTGTGTGATTAAAGGTTAAAGTAGTTGCTTTGTCTTGTACANACGTTGAAGATGCGCCTGTCGCTTTTGCATTTCGCGACTTTTCCCATTAAGTGCAACGAATGCACTATTTTAACTGCTGATTGTTTGCTAGCTGATTACTTTGTGCTTTTTTGTTGTTGTTGTTGTTGTTGTTGTTCTTGTCGTTTGTGTGCGTGGATGTTTAATTGCCTGCATCTCCGGCAGTTGGCTTCCTCTCGCGCTACTTTGCATATTTTTCAAGCATATATATCTATGTATGTTCGTACATACTTAGTTACGTATTTTGCATATGTTTTGCACAATTTTTCAATATTTCGCTATTGTTTTAATCTGTGATTTTTTGTATTTATTTTATGTATATACATACATACTTAAGCAGTAATTGCTGCAATCAGCAGCTTTTAAATTTTCGCGTAGGCATCGCCGCGTCGTTTTTTTCAGACGCCTCAACAATTGCTTGCAAGCCGAGGGAGTTTAGTGGGGTAAAAAAGGCACGAATTTTTGGTAAATAAAGATAGTGTGCTAAAGAGAGAAATATATAAATAAATAATTAAGGCTAAAGTGAACGAGGGAGGCAAGTCAATTAGTAGGGTGAAAACTTTACAAATTTGATCCTTGATTTTGTCCATAATCTGTACTTGCAGAATATCTATATGTACACATGTATGTATGTATGTATATTTAAAAAGCAGAAATTGATTTATTTTCTGCTGGGAGATATGTACATATGTATCTGTCTTTGCCCAACCTTAATATCTTTTTCTAGACTATGAATGGATGAAAATGTGGAATAAGTACTCGTCAATAACTCGGCTGCTGCTTTGCGTGCTTGCTCATATTCGGCTCTGGATGTTAACCATTTTAAGGGAATCATCTATGGAGTTCCGCCATTCGCTAATGCGCTG
>NW_016187010.1:0-4481 GCF_001687245.7 Rhagoletis zephyria | reverse complement strand
TTCAAGCGAAAGTTTAAGTGACCGCACAGTACGAACGTTGCCAGATATTCTCCGATTTATTGTCTTAATATTATCAAAGTGCCAAGGCCGTTGATAATACTCACAATTTATGAAACTTCAAAAATATTTATTATCCGTCAAAACGTTGTTTATTGAAACTACCTTCTTTTTTGTATCATGACTAATATCATGATAAAAACATAGTAAGTTAAAACCGTTCTCTCAATTCGTCGGCCATGATTTAATTTTGAAGTTTGCCAACATTTTAAAATCATATAAAATTGAGAGTAAAAGAAAGGAATTGTTCGAAGTTGTTGTTGTTTGAGATTGAAAATGAGAATGTGTTTGTGAGTTCGTGTGTAAAATTTCAAAATTAAATTGCTTGCAAACGTCAAGAATTTGAAAAATTCCTCTCAGCGGTTCTACCTTCCTATCAAGGCGAATTTATATAAGGTGGTGTTGTTTCATCAGCTGTGAGTAGCGTTTGATTGTCAAAATTTCGTATTTCGTTAGTGAGTGAGTGAAAACGTGAGAGTGTTTGTATTTTCTGTCGCCCTTTTTCATTCGGGGAAGAATAGCTGAAATTTGACAAAGGCCCGCTAAAAGCAAAAACAAAATACAAGTAATTGTTGTATTTGTTCAATCGATACCACCTTATATGTATTCGCCTTGCTTCCTATTTTTTTATCATGACTAATATTATAAATGTCAAAGTTTTTGAAATGTGACACGTAGATGGCTTATTGCCTGGATTAAATAAGATCTGCTTCAGTTGAAATCTGGCAGATATTAAATAACAAAAAAACTAACTTAAATGTTAGTCGAAACTTTTTTAGAACCTTCTTTTATTTCTATTTAAATGAAAGATTTACAAATATTATTAGAATTAATTTCCACGCCAAAATACCCGTACTTTAGAGATGACACCCGCCATTAATACTTGGACATCCCTTTCGTTGATCGTTTGAGCCTGTTTTCGCCAAATCCTGCGGAACTGCGTTATTCTTGAAGCCGTGCATTTTTTTTTTTAAATTTTGATTTCATATGGGCCCAATAACGCTCGATCGTTTGCAGCTCTGGGCAATTCGGAGGATTGGCCTCTTTTAGTACAATGTTGATTCCACTTTGTGTATAAAACTCTTGCGCTTTTTTTGCACAATGGCTTGTTGTTCAGAAAGATTCGGATTCATTTTCAAAGTCCTTAGAACATCCTTCTACACTATTTTATTTATAGTGCCTGATTTTCCGCCAGATTCCGCCTTTTTCTCAACGCTGCCATTTTTCTTGATATTTGACAATACATTTTGTACCGTCGGCCTTCCAAATTTCAGCAATTTTACTAACCGACATTTGGAAATGTGTAGATTTTACATGAATTCGTCCAAAATTAATTTTCTTTGCTGAAGTTCTTTGCTCTCCACATCACTTATTTTTAACGTTACGCATATGAAAATTAACTGTAATAAAAAACAACGATTGCAAAATAAGCACACTAAATAAACGGCTGATCGAGTAGTCGATAACAAAGTTGTGTACTGCCAGATTTCAAATGAAGCAGATCTTACATTTAAATCCAAGAATGATACCGTGTACAAAAATTAATGCAACTTGAATATTCATGTTTATAATTTAAAAAAAAAAAAAATTAAATTACAAAAATATTTTTCTTTTAAAGTTCTAACGTCACTATGCTTACAAAAAAAAAAAAATCCATCAACTTTCTTCAAATACTTTAAGAGAAAATAAGTTTTGAAAAAAAGATTGCTTAAAAATGTAATTGCTAATAAAAACTTTAAAAATTTAAATTTTTCAAAAAAAAATCTCAGAATCCCTTTCACATCTATAAACCTCTCCACTCATAAATGTTCACGCAAAAATTCGAACTTGACTGAATACCGAGGTCCAGTTGAGAAATTTTCACCCATATGGAAGAAACCCGCAACACCTTCGGCGAAATAAATTCTAAAAAATCAACGGTGATTTTTAGCCACTTGAAACTTGCACATTGTTAGACAAAAATTGTGATGGGCTATAAAACTGCGTACTCAAAAAAATTCTTACACTTCTGAGAAAAACGTTTGAAATTTAGGTTACAATTTTTTGAATTTTTTTTTAGTTTTCTACAAAGTTTTAAACATGGGTTTATATGGGTTTTGTTCGAGAATGATCCGTATTTTAATTGAAAACTCCTAAAAATAAATAGACATTGGTGGGAAACAATATCACTTTGAAATGGGGGTGCTATTGTATTGGCCAATACTGTATCTGTGAAGTCATTCTTTGCCAGCCAACATTATTATATCATAGAAGTATGTACAATTACTTTGGGTTTGTGGTAATGGTCACATTTTGCGGAGAGCTTTTAGACCAACGGGAATCCCCGCATTGAGAAAAACATCGTACGGACCCCGAATTGTGGATGGTATTTGGAGGATGACGAGGAGTAATTGAATCAGTTAAGAAGTTCACAAATTGTTGTATACTGTCGTATAGTTGCATGTCGTAAACTTTAAATGGCTAAAACTATAGTGGAATTCGCGCGCCTGTGTATGCGTTGTATCTTGCGTAGGTGTAACTGAATGAGCGAGTGATTTGTTCTTGCTAGTGGTACAATAAATAAATTTATTTAGCCGTAAAAAATTTTACGACATACGAAAATACGACACTTACGACCCCTTGTGAACCATCTAAATATCTTAAAATTACATTGGTTTATCCTAAAACTTTTTATGGAACAAAATATTGAACTTAAAACTTCCATCAATTCTGATGCGTTTTTTTCTATACCCATTTTGAAAGGAATTACTCCAAGATCTGCATTAATATAACCAGACCACTCAGATTTTCAGCATTACTCATGTGAAATTAAATATGTCTGTACATACATAGATATAGAAGACTAGAATATAAATTATAAAGTAGTTCTGTTCGCGCCTATCTGGCATCTCTTGTACTTGTTTAGTATAAACTACTCCTGGCAACTCTGACATCCTCGCTGTCAAAGCCAACTTCCTTTTTTCGCTCTCTCAAATAAATGGATTTGACATAATCGAACGTGTTTGGTTTTTTCTTATCGAAAGGAATCCGCTTTTAAACGTTTATTAAAACTCGCGAACGCTATTAAGCGTTAACAAGTTCGTTCTAAAAAAGCAGCAGATTTGTACTTTACAATTAAAGAGCATAAACACATTTTTTCGATAAAAAAAAATTCACACGCCATATTCCTGTTTATTTTATACGCAATTAAGCCTTTCAATGAAAAGATGCAGAACATCAAAAGCAACACGTTTTTCGCTTTTATGAGTTTACTTAAAAAGGGAAATAACCTGCACTTAAGCAGCCAGCGTTTGACAGAAAATTGATGTCAAGTTTTTTTTTTGTTGTTAAGAAAACTCCCAAGAAACACACAAAAACTAGGCAAGAAAATGCAAAAAGAATATAAAATGGAAAGCAATATACACACAAGAGAGCTCAGGAAAGCCGTGAAGTAATCTATTTTTAAAATCATTCATGAAAAGCTTGTGCATAAGAGTACTCAGCGCTTTGTTGAAGAAAGGCAAGGCGATTGTATGAAGCGGAAGCAAGCAGCGCAGAGTAAATTCACGTAAAGCTGCGGCAGAAAAAGTGTTAACGAAGCTGTTGGCAAAGGCAAAATGCTAACAATAAACAGATATAAAAAATTTGGTGTTTTTAGTTTCGAAAACACGATTAACAAACAAATGCCGTGATGATTTTTGGAAACGTAAAAATATTAGAAAAACAAGTAAGAAAGGCTAAGTTCGGGCGGAGCCGAACATTAAATACCCGGCGCAAGTATTAAATATATGTTTTTTCACCCTTCCGAAACCTTCCGCTAGATGGTAAGCCGAGTTGTAACAATTTTGAGTAAATTAGCGTCCTTCAATTTCGAAATATTGAAGTTTCAAGCATTTCTTAAATTTACCGTTATATGAGAATCGGCCGTTATATTAGTCCGATTTCAATAATTTTCAACGTTTTGCTTACACGTGGCAAGTACAATAACCATACCGAGTTTGGTACAAATTGGTAGAACGGTTNCCAAATTACACAATAAAGACTGTAGACAATCAGTCAGTCACTAAGGGACGAGTGTACTCCATTGAGTTGGCAATGGACGGTCGAGTTAATTACCATTTTTGTAATTGGCAACCGCTTGTTTTATTCGTTGTTGGATGCATATAAAGTATGAAGTACCATGTAGGTTTACTACCCAATGCGCCACGGAACGAGGACGAGTGCAAATCGAATTCGATTCAACGTCAGTATGGAGAACTCGTCTGCGTGAATTGTGCGGTCGGAAGTCTTTTTTCCAGAAAATCTTTTTTGTTTTAAATACATAAGTAAGTTTGAAAGCTGGATTTATGTAATTTAGTATTAATTTATCTTGCCATCGTCGTTCATCCAGACCTCGGTTTTTTTTTTTTATACCCGAGCGCACTTGTGCACAAGGGTATATTAAT